>NC_134482.1:45907182-45966527 GCF_964194025.1 Convolutriloba macropyga
ATGCGTTTCGTACTCTCGACCATGGCAAAGCAGCAAGAATATGCGGTGACGTCAGATTTCGTGAAGAAATTATTTGAAAAAGTGGAAAATTCTGCCGATTTTACTGCAATTATAGACTTTGAAAAGTTACCAAGGAATTTTCACGTTCAAGTGAAGAGAATCATTGTTGGTGGTGTTGAAAATGTAGAAATATGCGAGCAGCTATCTTTTCGAACCTTTTTGCAATCTTTCCTCGACAATGTGAAATGTACACGGTTTCAAAACGAAAATGTTGAAGATATCATTCTTGATATTCTCAAAGTTGTTATCGAAAAAGAAGAATGCCCTTTGAGCTTTGTACGTTTTTTGGCCGAGGAAAATGTTGTCCACTTTCAATCAGCCATCAATTTGCTGAAAAAATGACAAAAAAATTGCAAAACTAATTGACAAATTTTTAACTAGATTGAAGTCGGTCACAACAAGTTCGGATTTGTCCTCTTTGAATGTAGTTTCCGGTTGTAACTCTATTGACGACAAAATAGTCGCCGTGAAACGACTAAAATCTGACATTAAAACGGGACAGGTAAATGAAACGATGAAAGTGTTTATTATACAATCTCTAAAAGACGATTCTGTTAAATTAGCCCAGGATATTTTGGATTTGATCATAGAAAAAGACTTGGCCAGAGTTGTCGATGAACATGGAGATCTAACTCTTGTTCTTTGGGAAAAGTGTTTCAAGATTGTCTTCTCAGATGAAAAGAAAAGTAAGCTGATTTCAAAGTTGCTGACAGCTATTGGAAGTGTTATTTCTCATGTTGAGAATTCAGGTCGAATCTTTGTCTTGCGATCGCTGCTCAATATGGACGTAGACGTTGCTGTGACAAGCTTGTCCGAATTGACGTGAGTTCTTGATTAAATTGTTTTTATTTAGCATAGTTGTTGCCTGATAACGGTGTCAAGTAGAACACTTTGCCTAGTTTATTATAGCTGCGAAGCTGTAAGCTGAGCGGAGCTATATTGCGGTGCTCTTGGTTTTTACTATTCACAGACTTTGAATTGTATTGGGGCGCTGTCTTTTTTATGACTCGGAGAGGAGTAATGGTGATTAATTGCCCTCAAACGAAGTTTGTAGCAATTGTATTAGTCCTGTGGTTTTATGCGATGTTTTGCTTGACCCGATTTTCGACTGACCCAATAAGTTCTCTTAGAGTCCTAAGCCTTACTATACTCGAAGAATGCGATTCAACAAAAATGTTTTGAGGAGAGAATTTCATGGTGTGAAGGGCGGCTCTTAATCTTAAAAGTTTGACTCATCTCAGTAACCCCCTCCATTAGCCCCCCGTCACCCCCCTCCCCCTCAAAACTCCCATTGTCCACCCTCCTCCACCTGTCAATTTGAACCCCCTCTTAAAGTTGCCTCTTAAGCAAACTGAAAATTTTAATCAAATTTTGGCACATAATTTGGCACAAGTGTTTTGCCTAATTTTTCTGAATTTAAGCTTTCTGTTATAGCTTTTCTTTTTCAGTTTTTAATCTAGAGCTATAATAAAGGTGTTAAGTGTTTTGGTTACCAAGAGTGGGCTCTTCAGGTTATACATGGCCTTTTTTACTGAAATAAATTATGTAAATTTGTAATTTCTATTGAATTTTTCGTTGTTTATCTTTTCGATTGCGAATTATCTATTTTTGAACTAGTATTGGGTTATTGATCGATCAAGTAACAGAGTGGTTGAATGGTTCTGCTGATTATTTATAGTGTAGCTTCTTAATTTTTTTAAAGCATTTTTTAAAGAATTTTTTCTCATTTTTCCTTTTCCTCGGTTTTCTCTGTACCACCGTGTCTGTTGTTTTTTTTTTAATCAGATCGTAGTCATTTACCGATTAATGACTCTGTATTGTAAGCTGTTTTGCCAATAGTTGTTTCGAAGTCATTTGGGAGTCAACTTGTGAAGAATTTTTAATTGCTCTCAAACGAAGTTTGTAGCAATTATATTAGTCCTGTCGGTCTTTTTTATGCGATTTTTCGCTTGACCAATTTTTCGTCTGACGCTTTTGACTTTTCGTCCTCAAAAACGGGATAAACAGGTAGCGCCCAGCGGGCATTAAGTGCTCTTAGAGCCTTTCAGCTCTGTTTCAACTCAAACTGTTTTGGAGACTTATGGTGTGAAGGGCGGTTCTTAGAGGTTGAGACACCCCCCCCCCCCCCCCCCCTGTTGACCCCCTCCACCCCCATTATTGCCTCCACCCCCCACCGCGTTGTTGCCCACAACCCAGTGTTGCCCCCATCAACCCCCTATGCACCCCCCCCCCCCCGTTGCTAGCTACTGACGAAGCCAACCGCTCGCCGGTCTTTTGAGAGCAATTCGCCCGACGATCGTCGGTTATGTTTATCAGATTTTTTTCAGATTTCAATTCTGGCTTCGCTCATTTTTCCTCAGTTTATTTGAAATGATCAGTGATTTATTGAATAGGGTCATTTTTAGCGAGGGGTTGCCTGGGTCCTTAGTGAATGTCTGCTTCGAGTCGGCTCCGAAGTATTCTGGCTAGATTTTTTGAATATTGTTACAAATTTTTATGGTTTTTGAAGTCCAATTGAAGTGTTGATTTTAGTCACGCCGAAACAGAAAGTAGAGCCAAAATGCGAGTGTTTTTTGCGGCGTGAATTTTCTTAATCTGATTTTAATCTGGAGTGCGCAAAAAGTGTTTGAACAAAATGCGCTTTTTCGCTAGTGGTTTTTTTGTCCACATGCGGCATTTTGACCTTTTTATTTTTTCGATTTGATTATCTTCTAAATGGTTCTCTCAATCCATTCATAGTCCATTCTGATTCTGGGTCAAATATTTATTTATTTAGTCAATGAAAATTCTTTGAATTGTGTCAGGACATGTCATGCTATTTTTTTTGTTTCGTCGTTTGACGTTCTTCGTTTTGCATATGTTCTTTTGCCAGACTTTTTTACGCTTGATTTCTTGCTTTTTGCGTGACCTAAACTGCTTGCATTTAACTTAATGTTTGTTTGATTGAAATACTAGTGCTGACAAGAGCCTGATAGCCTTGTGGCTAATGCTACCGATTCTTACAGCGAGGATGTTGTGCGCCCTTCGAATTAAAGTTTTTGCTTTGGCCGAATTAACTTTTTTTCAAAATTATTGCTGTATCTTTTTCTATCTTTATTTTAGGGCACGCAAGTCATTCTTAGCTATTCCGGCAGTCTGCCTGCTATGTTATTCCAATGTAGCGATTTCAAGTGATAATTACTTTCGAAGAAAAACTAGAGCGTAAGGTAATATGCGTTTGCTTTTTTTGCTCGAAGTATTGAAATTTGAAAAAAGAACTATTTTTAATCTATGAATAGTTTTAATTTTTGATCTGCTCCTTTTTGGTAAATTATGTTTTGAGGTAAGTTTTGTTTTGAGGTAGTTATTTGTTTTTCACCGGTGCAGTTAAAGTTGAAAAGAATTGGGATCTTTTCAACAATTGCCCCCCCCTTTTGCAAAAGGGGGGCTATTCTTGAATAGAATTTAAGCGAGCCATTTTTTAACCAATCAGAGACGACTAATAACTTTCCACGCATGCACATACTATGGTAAATTGAATAGAACAAAATACGCCATGGTATGGCAACTAACCGAATCAGAATACAAAGCGAAAAGAATTTCCGACTGGCGGGTCGGTGGGCGCGCTTCGCACGCGATTTCTGGATTACATCTCACAGCGCATGAGAGGCATGGCCATGAACAGCGGTCCGCAATTGCGCTTAAACTATTATTCGGCTATCTAAACTGTAGGCCAAGTAATATTGTGGTAAAGTATAGCACAGAAGGGGTGGCGATTCTCTACTAGGTACCAAAGGGGGGGCAATTGTTGAAAAGATCCAAGAATTGTGCCATAGATATTTTTATTAACTGTGGGGTAGAATTAAATTGAAATGCTACAAATTTACATCACTAAAAACCCTTTTTCGCTGTTTTGGTAAACTGTTATCAAGTTAAGACAATTGTTAGGAAAACTTGAGTACTTTGTAGCGTTAAGCGGATTTTGAGGTCCTTAAAAGTTAATTGGTTTTCGCCTAATTTCCACAAAAAGTTAGCTGACAATTTTGGCCTAATGGCTGCAAAGTTTAGCTTGACCTAATCGAGCGCCTAATATCATACGCCCCTCAAATAAGTTAGCATTGATACTGGTGCTAGGAAATTGGCCGACAGGGCGTTTAGCCGACAAGGAAAAATGAGAAATTTAGCCGACAGTTTTATCATAATTGGTCATAAAAGTCTCATTGGTCCATAAATTGGTCCATAAAAGTCTCAGTAGTTCGGTTGTGATAGATTCATATTAAGTCCCACGGGCCGCTGAGGCATGGCCATGGCCCGCGAAGCATGGCCAGATGCGGTAAAATACGGTCCGACCACAGATAGACCTTCGTTAATTAGTTGATGTAATAACTGCGGTATATTTGTCCGCTTACGAAATAGTGTTTTAAATTGGCCAATCGCAGCTTCAGAATAAGTTTTATTGCTCATTTTACTTAAATTGTCGGTTAAATTTCTCATTTTTTGGTTGTCGGCTAAACGCTCTGTCGGTCAATACGGCGACCACCATTGATACTTTATCCACCTGAATTAATTCAACTGTTGTCAACATTTAGAGAGCTGAGGGTCAATCTGGCCGAGAGTGACAACATTTCAAACGAGGTCGCAGTTATATCAACAATTATGGCCAAATCTGGTCTGATTGCAGACATTCGACACTTGCAAGATGTTTGCCGAGCCATTTTGTCTATGGAGAACGAAAACAAGTTCGATTTCGAGTCATTCTTTCAAAAAGTGCCTCATTTCGGGCTGAAAGATTACGCGTCATTGCTTGAATTTGTCATCTGTTCTGTTGTTTTGAAAACTTCCTTTTCTGTCTTTGAACCTGATCTGAGTAAAATAGACGAAATTGTCTCGAGTCACGCGCTGACTTTGTATTCTGTATCGCAAATAGTCTGCTGTTTTCCTAGGAAAATAAGCCTCATTCGGCAAATTTTGGGCGTGGAAAAATTTTCAAAACTTTTGCTGTCAATGACATTGCTGGATCACAAATTTTACGGCTCGGATAAAAGTGAAAGAGATGTGAAGAAAGTATTGTTGACAGTTTTGTGTCAGGTATTGAGAAAGTTTGGTAAAAATGCTAACTTGACTGAAGATTGTTTTATATGGCCGATAATTTGTTCACTGAACTCTAAAAAATCGCAAATTCGAGAAGCTTCGCTTCAACTCTGCGAAGTTCTGCGTTCTAGTTCTGAAGATGATGAAACCGATAATGACCAATTTCTCCCTTCGATTCTTGACATAATTCTCGACCAGAAACAAGAATTAATTGCCGATCATAAACAATTGAAGACTGTTATTAACAGCATTTGCAACAGTTCTCCAAATTGTTTAGAAAGTCTAATTTCATCTTACGAGGCGTGCAAGACCTCGACGTTGGAATCCCAGGCGATTCCAATTTTACTGTCAAGTTGTGAGAACCCTCTCATTTTGAAGCTTCTGAGCGCAACTTTGAAAGAAAATTTGAAGAAAAATATTACAAGCAACGAACACCTTTGCTGTGAGATAATACGTGTTGTAAACAGGTCTAATTTTGAGAAATTTGTGGAACCAATTGCATTGGCTTTAAATGTTAGAATACCTCCGGCTATTGTTGAAGCAACTCTCAACGTTCTTTCGCCTCAACTTTTTTGCAGTCTTGAACCAGCCATTCAACATGATTTATTTGCGAGACTCATTATTTTACGAAAAGACGGAGCCAAGTTTCAAAATCTCAAAGAATCTATTGATAAGTTACCGGTTACATCGAAAATGTTGAAAAAATGTGTGGGCTTGCCAGAATACGACCTGAATGCGAAACCGCGAAGATCGAGGGTTGATTCTTTTACCTCTAATAATATCGGCCTAGATAAAGTTCGAATGTTTTTGGACTTTGTGTGCGATAGAGAATTTGTTTCTAAAGACGTTCGTGAAGTCGTAGTTACAATCAATGCTTTGATAATGTTCCTCGAGCGATCATATATAAGCAATGATGATGATGCGAAGTCTGAATACGAAAACGCGATAATTATGTCGATCGGAGTTTTGAAAGATTTCATAACACGCTACCCATCTAGTGAAGATATTCTTGAAACTGAATTGCTTTTAGGGTTGATAAAACGGTTTGACGATGTTAACATTAAAGGTCAATGTTTTGACCTCCTGACAACGAATTACCAGCGGGTTTATCAAAATAACGAAAGCGAAGCACAAGAACGCGCGATTAGAATCTTCACCGCAATTTGCGATTCTCTATCGACGCGCGAAGATGAATTCTCATTTAGGCTAATTGTTTCTTCGGTTAAGAAATTACTTTTGCCACTCTTACAACTCGCGAAGAAAAAAGCATCAAGTTTGCGTGAATTCCTCGCATTCTTTGTGACGGCGCTCAAAACGCAATCTAGTGAACGGCAAATCCTACTTATCAACGCATGTATTAATCCCGACGATTTCGACAAGAATGCCTATTTCTGGCAGTTAGTTTTGGACTTCTTCATGAACAGTTTCAAGGGTGCCGAAGTCCAGACTTCAATTTTAGTAGTTGCACAAGTTTGCAATGAGTACCCGATTGGTGTATCGTTAAACCTAATGATCAAATTGCTCAGTGCTTGCGAGTATTTCTTGGACAAACGAAACGTCGAAGAATTGCAATCTATTTATAAACTGACATCTCTTAAGTCACTGTCAGAAAAAGTGAAACGCTTCACTGTGGTACAAATATTATCTTTGATTCCTGTAGTTGTTCATTCTAGTAACTTTGTTTACCAACTAACAAATTTACGCTTGAACAGTGACCAGGGCTCCAACGAGTTATTTCGAAATATTTTATCTCAAATATTTGCCCTGCAAACATGCAAAACCCTCAAACAAGTCAATCTCGAGGCTAAATCGCTCCTAAGTCCAAATGAAAGAATTGAGATGGAGTTTGCAAAGACGGTTGACCTGAAATTGAAAGAAAGCTTAGCTGCTGCTGATGTTCTGTTCGATGATGCTTTGTTTTTCGAAGTATTTTCAGAACTTCTTAACTCGGAACAGGATGTCAACATTCTGAGATCTTTGGAGTTTCTCAATATTCGGATTTCCCGACCAGGATCCGAGTTTTTGTCTAAATTGACGAAGGATCAAATAAACAATCTTTATGATTTAGTTCTGACGCATATTTTACATGATAACGACCGAATTTGTCAATACGTCTTAGTAACCCTGCTGAAGTTAATGCGTGTTTTCCCAGCAAAAGTAAACAAAATTGCCCAAAATACTGCTCAGCTAATGCAATTGAAAGGATCTGTCTGCAACATCAGGATCCAAATTTGTACAATTTTAGCGGAGTTGATAAAATCAATGAAACAAGCCTTTCTTCCGTTTTTCCCAAAAGTTATTAATTTCGTGCTTGATTTCGAAGCTTGCAAGAAATTTGCGGATAAAATGCTTTTCGACAGTGTATTATTTTGCTTGAGTGTAATTTTTGAAAGCTTTTCGGGTTTGCTTGGGCCATATTTGACGGACATTTGCTCCTTTTTAATCAATATTTCGGAGTTTGAAGTTGATTTCAAACTGAAGAACGAAATATCAGCTATTTCTGAAAAACTTGTGAACCTTCAGATGCGAGTACTACTACCAGTGTTTAACAACGTTGTTCAAAGTTTCTTTCTAAATAGTAGTCCAAGTTTCGATTTTCTGATGAAAGCAAGAAAAATGTTTGAAATTGTGAAATTTCATTTCGAGAAGAATTCTCGATCTGAAATTGAAGCTAATCAAATCAAGTCACACGATTTGCTTCTGCAATTTTTAGATATGCGACAGCTGATTTTTAGTAAGAGCGAAAATCAAACAAGTAGTATTAGTTTCGAAGCTTCCAAAAACCAAGATCCAGAACAAGATGTCTCACTTTCTGAACGAAAGAGAAAAAAGCGAAGATCTGAAATTTCTGGAAAGCGAAGCAAAACTCAATTTTCACTCAGCGAAAAACTTGAAACGTTCTTCAATTCGGAGGAGTTTCTTGATTCGGAAGCCGCTTGTTTTGAACCTTTCATTGAGTTTGTCCTGAAAAATTCGGAATCGGTTGTTCGATTTCTGCTCGCCAAAGTTTCTTCGTGGGCTTTTGCAGATGAAAAATTGATGCATAGACGCGTGATCACGTTCTATCATTTGCTTTTCAAATTGTCGTTTCGTCTCAAAGGTTTGATGTTGCTCTTTGTTCCATCTTTCCTCGAAGGTATGAAATCAAGACTCGAGGCAAAATGGAATCAAGTTGAAACGTATACCGAAAATGAAATGTTTTTCATAAACCAAAAAGTTATAGAAAGCTTAACTTGTATAATGTCACACGATGTGAACGGTACATTTACAACATTAGACCTAGTTAATAATTTTTCACCGTTGGCCCTGAAACAGTGGAAGTTTTCCATCGATTTGGAATGTTTCGAGGAACTGTCACAAAATGTAATATCTCCATGCGTCTCCCAAATGATGTTAGCGACCCAGGATTCAGACGCAAAAAATGCGATACATCAACAGGTTCTGGAACTCGGACGTGATGCGAACCCGAAGATCCGGAAGGCAGTTTTGATTGCGATCCAAGGAATCGCAAACAGGTTGATGGAAGAATATTCCATGTTTTATCCCGAAGCAGTTCCAGTTTTGGCCGAACTGAAAGAAGACGTGAACCCAGATATTGAGAGCGAATGTGACAAGACGTTGAGGGTTATTGAGAAAGTAGTTGGCGAAGCAGTGTATGAACACTTTCCCAAAATTGAATGAAAGTTAAAATGAGCAGATATTTGAAATATCTATCTTGTTTTCTAAGCCTTTATGATAATGATATAACCTGTCCCATAAAATTGAAATGAGCAAATCTTCCTAACCCAATACACTATACAGAGTTCAAAGGTCAAAGTTCAAAATTAAAAACAGGTAGATAAATACAGATGAAATGGAACTAAAAAGGAAAGGCGTTGAGATCTAAATAGGAAGCAAAAGGCATGCATTGATCTGCAATCGCATATTTGGCTGTTTTGAACGTTCGGTTTGTTCAGCTTAATGGGAGAGTCTAAGATTCTTATCAGAGGTCTAGCGGCTTCAGTTGCTGTGTTCAGCTTAAAAATTGAAGCTTCTAAATTGATTTTTTGATTGAGCTTTGAATAAAGTGTTTAAAGCTTTTGTTTTGAGCATTGACATCAAATTTTTAATTCATAGTTATGACTGAAAGCTAATTTTTCTACACAATGGGTTGTTTTGATTGATTAATTGCATTAATAAGCTTACTACTGAGCTTACGGAAGGCTAAGGCTCCTAAAAGCCTTATTCGGACTTTAGAAGATGGGTGGTTTCAATTTTTATGGCTACCAAGAATGAGCTTAACGTAAACAAAATTTTTTTTTGCTTCTGTCTTACATCAATCAATCTGATTTTAATTCTTCTCTTATTTTGGTCTTTTTCAGATAAATGTCTGACCCATCAATAGACATACCAGTAGAGAAAGACCCCCCGCCTGGTGATGACCTCCCCTTCCCCATAGCCGGTCTTATCATCATAGTCATATGCCTGTACCTCTTAGCAGTTTTAATATTCCTATTGGTTAGGAAGTTGATTTTGTCCAAGGGATTCTGTCAAGATTTCCACATTTGTGGGAACGCCAAAGGTGAAGCTGGATGCTGCGAATGTTTAATTCCGTGTGTGGAGGCTCTTAACTGCAAGGTAACATTACTAACCAATTTACTAACCAATTAAAAAAATATCCTTATGTTTCAAAAGGTGCAATTTGCCTGCTGGAGTAAATTGTTCCCTGGTTGTCAGTATCGTCCGATACATTTTTTGACCCATGCTTTTATCGTCCACCCATGCCATGTGAAGTCAGCAGTGGTGTTAAGAGAATTAAGCTCAAATTCAGTTAAAATTGAAAATATCCGTCAGTTTTTTTCAATTTGTGTGATCTTGAAACATATGGTTATAGTTTTTTCACTCTTTTCCACGAAGAAGACGGAAAATGAACAGTACGCATTTCCCTTAATGAAAACTGTTTCAAATTTGGTAAAGATATTGAAAGACATTTACACACACGAGAAAAAAATGGTAAGTAGAAGAGAATTCGGGTACGTTTCCTGGGGCTTCAATTTGTGCCCGTGTGTCAGTCCAGTTTCAGTTGTCAAGTTTTTTCCAATTGTTACAATTGTCACATCTGCAAATTATACGCCAAGAGCATTTGTTTGTTAGGCTGAATTGAGTTGTGAAAAAGTGCCAGTACGCTTTTGTGATAGTGTGTTTGTTTAATTTGCCTCCAAATTTTTGAGTATTTCTATTTACAACGTTGTACAGTTGTTTCGTTTGGTGGAAGAAGTTTTCATCGGATTTGACTAGTCGGTTATTTTCATTTTTCAGTTCACCTCTACACTGTTGCCTTGTCCTCTGGTCTTCATGGGTTTAAAATTTGTCGGAATGTCAATTTCATTACGTGTAATAGCTAGGAAGAGAACATCATGCAGTTCAACGTAGTGACAGAGTGGGAGAGTTGTATGCTAATGAGACGTTCTTTGTAACTTTGAAGTGAGTTTCCTAGAATCCATTTAGTGGCCATGATCTGCACTTTTACTGTTCAATTTTTACATGTGGTTGTGGTTTGGCAACCATGCTTATGAGCAGTACGTCAGTATTGGAACAATATAACCAGTATAGCAGTTCATTTTGGTTGATGTTGAGCTTATTGCTGACATATTTCGTTTTATTTGGAAAAAAGCACTAGTCGCTTATTGCACTATGTGGTTGCAGTTGCCTTGCCATGAGAGATTTGATGTAATTATTAAACCAAGGTCTTGTTGGGATTCAGTTGACTTTATTTCCTGGCCGCACATAGATGTCGTGAGCTTACCCCTAACATTTAACAACTTGCATTTGTTTGCATTTAACTCCATTCCATTCTCTCGGCACCAGTCTTCAATAATTTTTGCGGTTGTCCAGTTTTGCCTGATCGTGAAAAATGAACTTATAGTCGTCTGCAAATCCAAAATCTTCAATATTGGCGTTTGCATCTGGCAAGTCATTTATAAAAATTAAGAACATTAGTGGTCCAAGTATGGAACCTTGTGGGACTCCACTTGTTACGTTCTCCAAACTTGAACAACAACTTCCAATTTTGACAAATTGTTTTCTATCTTCTAAGTATGAGTGCAAGAGTAATAATAGATTCCCTCCTGCATCAAAACTTTCAGTTTCTTTATGAGAAGGTGATGTGGTACTCTATCAAAAGCTTTTGCAAAATCAAAGTAGAGGATACCAATGTCGTCCGATGAAATTGTGTCAAATTTGCGACATACTGTGACGAGAAACAGTAGAAGCTGAGTGGTTGCCGATCTATTCTTTCGAAAGCAGAATTGATTTCCGTTCATTCTGTGACGACAATGAGAATATTTTTTGTCAAAAATTACTTTCAAAAATTTTGGACACAACAGTAGACTAATGGGTTTGTGTTGCAATTCACATCTGCTTTGCTACCCTCCTTATAGATGGGAGCTATTTGACTTATTTTCCAGAAAGAAGGGAATTCTTTTTTTGGACATCGTTTGAAAAAGAAGGACGAGTGACCTGCTCAAATTTGCTGAGCAAAATTTAAAAATTATGTTACCAAAGTTATCGGGTCCGTTTGACTTGTTGAGTTGTAGTTTACTTGATAAATTATAATTTATAAATTTTTCTGTTATATGCAAAGAATTAAGTTTTGTCCTCAGGACTGCTGGTTTGTTATCAAATTTGTTACTGTACACTTTTTGGAAGAATGAGTTAGAAATTTCTGCTTTTTGTTAATGGGTTCTAGCGCTCGTGATTGCATAGTTTACAATGCGTGGTATGGAAAGACTTTCTTTTTGCCCTAAGATATGTTGTATTACTGAACCGTCGCCCTGGAAAATTTTGGATTCAAAATTTGACGGATCTTTCTCCGTTTCAATTGATATTTGTTTCTCAAGTTCATTTATTTTCAGGCTCCTGCTCAGATTTATTGTCTGCCATCGTTTCTTTTTTGGTTTCCAGTTTCTTGATTAGATGGGATGTTGATGATGCTACCCAAGGCGGAAGTGAGGCTCGATGCCGCGTGATTTTGGAAATGTTTGTTTCGAGGATCTTTTTTTATCCATTTGTACTATTCTTGAACCAGGACGTTCACATTGCTGTAGCAGTACGGATCAAAAGGTAATTTCGTTATTTGCTCGTTTTTGTGCTCCCAGTTTGCTTTTTTGAAAGCAAATTTGATATCTCCAGTAGATGCGTCGGGATGGATGAACGTGCTCAAGTAAGTGCAGATAGGGATGTGAGAGCAAGGTTTTTGATTTGCGGAGTATTTAGATTAAGAAAAAAGATTAGAAAAAATATTATTGTCCAAGTCGCAGCTTTTTATTGGGTCGAGGGTGTTGACTAGGACTACATCAAATTGTCTCTTAGCAATGTTTTAAAAATTTAATTCAAACGACTTTTCAATTATATCATTCTCATAATCATCACTTGAGCTCATTGATTCCCAGTCAGTTCTGGAAAAATTTTGTTTTCCCGTCAGTAGCAAGTTTTCACAGATCTGATTTGAGCGTGTTATTTCACTTTCATAGAGTAGGTTTGATAGTTGTCCAGATGACCATAGGAATGGACTTCCAGTGGGTGGATTGTAGACAAGCAGATTAGTATAGGCTTTGGTTTAGTGGAGATTTTGATTGCCATATAATTGTCATCTGCTATTTGTGTCTAGGCTTTGGTTTACTTGCTCATTTTGTTCAATCGAATTTTGGATTCCTGTTAAAACGCCGCCATGTTTAGAAGTGAAAATATCTGGGTCCCTATCTTTTCGATGCATGCTGTAATTTGGCAAGAACAATGCAGCATTTGTCACATGTAGTGTGAGCCAAGTGTCAGTCAGAGAAAGGAGATCAAATTTCTGTCAGTCAGACAAAGGAGATCAAATTTCAAAGTTGCGATTGCGTTTGAGAATTGCATTCTTCTTTCTAAGCTTAGCAGGCTTCTGTCGTTAAATGTTAGCATTTTGATTGAGGTTATTCAAGACCCATCTTCATCTTCTGAGGAAGAGTCTTCAATGTTTGCGTTGGAGTCGGTGTTGTTCACCCATGCACCATTTACCTTTACTTCAACTGTTAGAATGAATTCGAATATGAATTTCTTTGCGATCGAATTTATTTTCGTCTATTAGTCTTCGGCGGGTGTTCAGATATTCTTTTTCTATTTTAGCATCGACTGGTGACAACTCAGGGCTCACGAAGACTTGCTTGTTGAAATCCTGTAAGCGATACGCCGATTTCAGTACTAGGTCTTTGCTGATTGGGTTTTTTAGATGTATCAGAAGGGTGCGTGGGACTGTCTTTGTGGAGTCGTATCTTCCAATGCGGTGAATTTTGCTAAGTTTCTTGTCTTCGATGTTGAGAAAGTCGAGCATCTCTTCTGCAGCCGCCAGCTCAGCGTGAATTAGATCATTAGCCGATTTTGACGTGAGCTCAAGTACACCACGGACGTGAATACCAAGTACGTCATTTGGTTTTGTGCTATGAAATGCTGTTTTAGTCACACTTTTTGTTACGCCCAGCCAGTCCCTTGGAAATGTAACAAAAAGTGTGACCAAAACAGCATTTCATAGCACAAAACCAAATGACGTACTTGGTATTCGCGTCCGTGGTGTACTTGAGCTCACGTCAAAATCGGCTAATGATCTAATTCACGCTGAGCTGGGCGTAACATTTTGGTTTTTCAGTTCACTGAGATCAATTTTACGGTCTCTATCATTTGGTTTGATTTTCCGTTACTATATGCAAACATCTTCATTTGCTTCCTTGATTACAATGAGTTGATCATCAATTTTAGAGTTTTTATTGTCAACGGTTTGTATTTGTTATCTTTGCAGTCATTGCAGTTGTGAAGGAGATTTTTATCTAATTTGATCAGGACGTCAATATCGGTCTTATCGAAAACCGTGCATTTAGAAGTCATATGCGTAACTTTGTGGCAAAAGAAGCACGTGAATTTATGCTTTTCCAGTTTTTCATTGCATGAATTAGAAGATTTTGATTCTCTGGGTGACATTTTGGGTTTGCATTGAACTCAGTAAAATAGAGGGACAACGCGTATTTTTTGCAATGTGCTGCCTATGGGACCAATACCGGCACCGCCGGCAGACAGCAACTAACAAAGTATACAAACTGATAGTGTCTATGGAACCAATTCTGGCACCGACGACAATGAAAAGAGGAAGTGTGATGAAGAATGAAAACCAAAAGCTAGGGAGCCTATGGAACTAATACTGGCACCGACGGCTTAAGTAGATGAAAAGGCTAGGTGTCTATGGAACCAATAATGGCACCGACGACAGAAAGGAAAGGAGGAACGGTGATGGAGAATGATAAGGAGGCTATGGAACTAATGCTGGCAACGCCGGCAAGCTTAATAAATGATTTTATTTAATATGTAGCCTATGGAACCAATACTGGCACCGACGGCTTAAGTAGCTGAAAAACGTATTAGTTCCTCGGCTACTTCGTGAGGTTCTTGGTTGACGGCAAATCGCCTTCGAATAGGTCGTTGCCGCCAATGAAGATAACAATTCGATCGTAAGAATGGGCTGGTGGCGAATTTGAGCGCCAGGTTGTGACAGAATATTGAAGTTTGGAAAGTGGAGATGTTTTGTTTGGGATTCTCTCAGAATTATGTTTTTTGAGGCCGAACTCTTGAAGACGTGATAGCGCATCTGGGAATATACAGCAACAAAAAGTGCCCGTCAAGCTAAGTACTACGGGTCTTTGGAATATAATCCTATGGAACCAATGCTGGCACCGGGGGATATGTTTTGTTCAAGTCCCTAGCTCAATTTGATCTGAAAATACAGTTTTTAAATTTGTCCAGATTCTATTTAATAAGTTCTCTCAAGATCTCTCGATCGATCTCTCTCCTCAAGATCTCTCAATCGATGAAATCAAACGGGCGCCTGAAATCAAGTTCAGTTCCATCGCAGTAGAGTGGTTGTATAATTGGATTTCACTTAAGTGTATGGAAAAGTATGTACCATGGTGTATATAAGAGCCCCATCTTGTCGGCTTTATCATTGCATTAAAAATGAGCAATTGTTCGGACGAAATTTTCGTATGGTTTTCCTTTAGAATGAGATACGGTAATGTGCCGACGCAAATAATACTCCGACTCCTCTCAGGCTGAGATTTTTGTTAACCAGACGACAGAAAGTGAACTTTGAAGCAAAAGCTGACCTTTTCCATACGTATTTATTTCATAGTATCAGCGTCACCAGGAGAAAGGATAATATACCAGCGAAACGTACCACAATTATCCTTATGCTATTGTAAGATCTCATTTTGATTTTTAATATAGGCAAATAAAGCGTAGAAGTTTGCAATTAGATGGTTTGCAAAACAGTTGAAAACATAAAAATAGTTTTTGAAAAACAGCTTAAACTGTACAGCTTTCTGTACAGAAATCTTAACATGGAATACGATCATACAGAGCTGGACAAATCAACGAGGAGAGTTTTCATTTAATCTTTTCAGGTTTTTTTTTCAGTTTGATGATATAAACAGCTAAATAGGAATCTATAAATTCCTAAATTGAAAAATGAGGAAATCTACGTTGAGGAGGAACAACTAGTATTTGCCATTCTATATCAATCTGTCCGTGGTTTTTAGAATCTCATAAAAATTCAATGTGTTGAATACTGGAGGATGAGCATAAATTGTCAAGCCAGGAAAATTGAAAAAATTTCAAATGTTAATTGCTCAGAATAGTTTTCTAGAAAATGGTTAAGAATTTGAAAAAGGAAATTAATACAGGTAAGGCCCAGTGGGCATTAAGTTTCATTACAGGCCCAAAGCTGGCTTTAGTAGTCCCTCAAGTGCTTAGAGTGGTGCAGCTGCTGGGAAGGCCTTAATTCACTGTTAAAAGGTCATTTTTAGGATTTAAAGGTCATTTGTAGGTCCTTTTAAAGGTCATTCAAGGTTAAAAAGTCATTCTAGGCCGTTTTATGATCTGTACGCTTTGATACTGCAAACTTAAACACGAAAAATTATATTTTTTGCAATTTTTATCAAGTTTTTAAAATTTTTGTCTTTTAGTTTTCACAGCCTCAGGGGACAGGCAACCTTCTCTGGGGTCTGATATTAGGTTACTGCATAGTGGCTAGGGGCAAGGAAGGGTTTTCAACATTTTAACATCCCAATTATTAGAAATTTTTTTATTAAGTTTGAATTTTTCTCAAATTTTTGAAAATTCTTCCTGGTTTGTCGAATTTTATGAGCCAATGAAATTTTTTAAGGCTTGAATTTGGGTTACTGGATGGCCTCTGGAGACAATAAAATGGTTCTGAGGAAATTATTGTTACAAATTTTAGCAACATTTCATTGAAATTTGCCATTGTTTTCAATTTTTTGTAATTTTTGTCATTTAATCGATCTTCACAGGCCAATGAAACTTTTTTAGGTCTTGCAGAGGGAATACTGGACAGCTTTAAGAGACAAAAAAGTGGTTTTATACATTTTAATATTGCGAAATTAAGAAACGTTTTGTAAATTTTGAAATTTTCTATTTGTAAGTGTGTCATTTTTCTCGGTTTTTCTGTCTTTATTGGCTAATAAACCTCTTTCAAAGCTTAAGCTTGTGCGCGGGGAATGAGTACATTTAATTGGATCAAATTGTGTTTTCAGGGTAAAAGCTGCAAGTGTTGTAGCAATGATTATATTTTTGTTTGGTTTGTTGATTACTATAGTTTCTCAACTTTTGAGATTGTTTCTTTTTGGCTGGCATTGTCCAATTGATCTGCTGGTCAGGTATAGTAGTTCTAAGTTTTCACTCATTGGAGCTAGTTTTTTGTTCATTGGCTTGATCAATTCTTTGGTCACACGTGACCTACCTCACTCTCAAAAATGACTTCCTCATTCTGAAATTGGCTTTTCTTTAATTCAAAGAGATAAGGTGAAGTGATTGGTTATTTGAGAGCAGCTAATAGAAGCAACAAGTTTGAAAGGTTCTTAATTAGAATAACATCTCAGCGTTTAATAAAAAGAAGTTTCTTTTTTTGGTCTGTTTCTTTTACTATATTTTTGAGACTGCAGAGCTACGAAGCTATGGCGGTTATTTTCTGGCAAGCTTCCAGCTATGTTTTGTTATTGTACGCAGTTTGACAAAATTTGTGGAGAATTTATCAAAGTAGGCTACAAAAAGAGTTTGATTTGGAGAGTGTCTTTTGGCGAATTCTATGCTCAGAATGATTTGGAAGTATTTTACTGAGCCTTTTAAATCGTATTTAGCATAAGGAAAGGATGAAGTTTTCTCTATTTAGCGCTGAAATCCTATTTTAAACCGTAATAGCGACATTAAAAAATGAGTTGAAATTGCTGGAATGTTTATACACAGATGAGATAGTTAGCTGATATTTTTGTTTCAATATATTTCCGCAAGCTGAAATCTCGAAGCACTATTTTCCGTCCATTTTTCAGGTTCCAACAGTGCAGACCTCTTTAGACGCTTGTTGTCCGGATACAAAACTGGACGTTGGATCCTGCCTAACATGCGGTCCGTGCGGTGCTTCAGGTGATAGCTGTTGCAATTTCGGCGGGTTTGATTGCGTCCCTGGAAACTCAGGTGAAGACGCAGACGCAATTAACTGTGTTTGCTTCGAACTTAGAACGAAACCAACTATTGAAACTATGGATCGTTGAGAGTATCGATAGCTATAGAGAACTATACTGTTCGGCAACCCCACCCCCTCCCCCGCCACGCCACCTCAATCACTTATTATCAAGTGATAAATATTCCATTGACAACGCATTCAAGGTTGCTGTGAAACAGGATAGGTCTGTCTTGTTTTCTATCCCTCGTTATATCATTAAAATGAGATTAAGATCTGTATTTTGGTGATTTATCCTTGATGCTAAATATCTGAAAAATTGTATATATGTGTACATTTTGTAATTCGAACCTATGGTTGTTCCTCAACTAGCTAGAAATTTATTGTTTTCGAACGATTTTCATATCTCAGTCGTTGCTGAGAATGAGTGAACAAACTTTTATTAGCGAGCATTATTTTTAAATTGATATAATTTCAGGATGTATAATTTCTGCTGTTTAAAATTGCCCGTAGATAGCGATAACATAGACTTCCGTTTGTCACAACAGTGGTCTGAAAACGATGAATAGTGAATGCCTTCTTCATTAATACCTCAGCGAGCTCTTAACCTCAGCGAGCTCTTAACCTCAGCGAGCTCTTAACCTCAGCGAGCTCTTAACCTCAGCGAGCTCTTAACCTCAGCGAGCTTTTATTGGTATTCTCTTGGTTTTAATGACTCGATAAGGAGTGTTAGATTTTCTATAGGTTTCCAAGACTGGACGAGTAATGATCTTCTCTGATTTTCACATAAAGCGCTTGTTCACGTACCAAGTGCAGTTGTTCCGACCCCTCTCGAGGGGGGACTATATACTCAACTGTTTTTTTTGTTCAGACAATTTTGACCGATCGATATATTCATCATAGAGAGTTGTGAGTGGTATCATTAAAAAGCCCGTCCGACGTAGAATATGGAATTCAATTTTTTTTTAAAAAAATTCGTTTTTTAGAGCGAGTTATCGTGGTTTAAATTTTTGTGAATTTTAGACCGATTTGCGTTATTTTTATTCACATTTTCAGGAATTTTTGCCTAAACATTCGTCAATTTCGTAAAATGTGTAAAAATTGTTAACAATAGTACTGTTGATTTAAATTTTGATGACAAAAAGTACTATTAACTATTTTGATTTTAATTTTCCGCAAAAGTTTTGGCTAAGTATTTCAAATTTCAGCCTTTTTCATCAAAATTGCCCAAAATAAACGTTTTTTGTCCACTTTGATTAAATTTGCCAAAAGTACACATCCAAAAACAACTAACACAATCTTTGTAAACTAAAAAGAGAGCTAGTCCTACTTCCACTTCTGTTGAGAATATTCTGGAATTAAAATTTTGCCGTTTTTTGAAAACTTTATTCTATGATTATCAAAAACGCAGCAGTTATTTTTCGTCTTTTAACTAACAAATTATCTAGGTCTATCACATTCGAAACATTCTAGTGTTCTTAACGCACGAACAGCAATAGCAAGGCTGGTTTGGTCCAATCTTGGACTGTTACAATCCAAAAATAATTCGGATTGTAATCAAACGGTCTTTTTTTAAAAAAAAAATCGATCTTTTTATGTTAATCAAAGAAAGAACAATTAAATAGAATGAATAGTGAATGCCTTCTTCATTAATACCTGAGCCAGCTGTTATTGGTTTTCTCTTTGTTCTAATAACTTGATAAGGAGTGATAGATTTTCTATAGGTTTCCATGACTGGACGAGTAATGATCTTCTCTGATTTTCACATAAAGCGCTTGTTTACGTACTAAGTGCAGTTGTTCCGACCCCTCTTGAGGGGGGACTATATACTCAACTGTTTTTTTTTGTTCAGACAATTTTGACCGATCGATATATTCATCGTAGAGAGTTGTGAGCGGTATCATTAAAAAGCCCGTCCATTGTAGAATATGGAATTAAAAAGATCTTTTTCGAAATTCGTTTTCTAGAGCGAGTTATCGTGGTTTAATTTTTTGTGAATTTTAGACCGATCTGCGTTATTTTTATTCACATTTTGCGGAATTTTTGCCTAAACATTCGTCAATTTTCCTAAAATATGTAGAAATGGTTAACAATAGTACTGTTGAGTTGAATTTTAATGGCAACAAAGTATTTTTCAACTATTTTGATTTTATTTTACGCAAAAATTGTGGCTAAATATTTTAAATTTCGGTCCTTTTTCATCAAAAATTGCCCGAACTAAACTTCTTTAGTCGACTTTGATTGAACTTGCCAAAAGTACACGCCCAAAAACAACTAACACAATCTTTGTAAACTACAAGCAAAGTGAGTTAGTCCTACTTCCACTTCTGTTGAGAATATTCTGGAATTAAAATTTTGCCGCTTTTTGAAAATTTTACTCTATGATTATCCAAAACGCAGCCTTTATTTATTTTAAATAAACAAATTATCTAGATCTATCACATTCGAAACAATTGAGTGTTTTTAACCGACGAACAGAAATAGCAAGGCTGGTTTGGTTCAATCTTGGACTGTTGCGATCCAAAAATAATTCGGATTTTAATCAGTCGGTCTTTTTTTTAAAAAAATTCGATCTTTTTATGTTAATTAAAGAAAGAATAATTCAAATCAAAGCTCACTGTTGATAGGTCTTTTTGGCTTCCTAAGCAGTTCAAATTTAATGTATATAATTTCTTTACTCCAAAGATTATGGTTATTTTGACTTTAAAAAATGTTTGATTTTTAAATAAACGATGGCTTATTGAGTTTTGCCACTTTTTTCTCTTAATTTGGTCAACTTTTAATTTAGTGTAAGCAAAAAAAAATGCTTTTTTTAGACATTGAACCATTTTTCACGATTTTTTTCTCGTTTTGTCACATTATTATAATAATGAAAGTTCACATATTATATTATTGACGTTCAAAATAAGGCACAATTGAACATATAGAAATTTTAAAAGGCAGGGATTATGGTTTTTACGGCTTCGACACACCTTTCTCGAAGAATTAAATGATTTTTTTTAAATTTATCTTTAACTGTCGTTTTTACTTCGTCTTTTGAGTCATATAAAATTTCCCTGATATTAGCAGATTTTCACTGGAGCCTATATTCTCATTTGGGTAGATACCTGATGGCTTTAATGACTTTGAAGACAATTGTTATCAAAAGAAAACTTTATAATTTTTTATTTATTTTTACCTAGTCTCGTTTGACATGCCACATTTGACATTATGGCTGTCAAAGGAATCTGCAAGTGTACAAAATCTATTGTTTTTAACGATTTCGTTTACAGTTAACTGAACTGAGTTCGGCTTATGTTTTTCGCAAAAAAAAAACTATTTTTGTCTCAATTTGACGCTATTTTTGTAGACTTAAGGCATTCTTAATAATTATAGGTCTCGAGCGCTTCCTTTGGACAATTTAACGAACCCATTTAACTATTTCATTTTGTAGTTAATTGCTTTCATGAATTGTGTTCATGAATAATTGTTTTAAGAAAATACAAACTTTTACTTAAGTTTGCCCTTCTTTCTGTTTTTTTGTCTACTTATTACCTAATCTCATTTAAGAGAGCTCGCAAACCACATTATTGGCGTTCGAGGAAACTTCAATTGAACATTTTGTGGGGCAAAATATGCCTATACTGCATCGACAGCGTTTTCTCGCAAGTTTTAATTGAATTTTTGTTTGTCTATTTGTTCTTTTTGTAACCGCATAAAAAATTGAATGAAGACAGGTCTCAATGCCTTCCTCTAGGGGCGTATGTGACCATAAATGTGCTGGATGTTTTCAATTGCTATCGAATGGCTTTCATTACTTTGAAACTGATTGTTTTTAAAAATTTAAGTCAATTTTTTAACTTTTCTGTTTTTTGTTTTTTTGTCTAATTGTTACCGAGCCTGCTTATGGAGTGGTTTTATATCTTTTTTAGTGATGTACAAGGTGTTTTTTCGAGTTTCAGTTTTAGATGACGCTTTTTCGACCTTGCTAATATGCCTTTTTAACTGGACATAAAGTTTTGGATGTAGTTATTCTTTGTTGTTATTGTGGTTTGATTCTGTTGTTCGTCTTGACTTGCTTTCTTAATAATGGCTGATTCATCAATCTAATGCGGCATTTGTTTACTCCACTGAGTTTTCTGCGCTGGAGGAGATCTTTTTGTTTATATTTTTTTTGAAAATAAACTTGATTTTTTGGGAGTTTTCTATTCTTTCCTCATTTGGTAGACATTTATGCCAAAAATGCGGATGAGCGAGGTCGAAACTTTATGTGAAAACGCACATTACCGAGCCTCCTTGTCTGATTGAAGATTGAAGGTGATAAAAACGACATATTTAAAAATATTCACGGAATGAGAACATTTCTCTTCATTCACAGATTTCTTGTCGATTTTATAAAACTTGAATTGTTCTTCTGACAGCAGTTAGCCAATTTTAGGTGCCTTTTGTTCAGATGGACTAATTGCTTTCCTAATTTTTAAGCTCTTACATCAAATCTGTTTAACGATCGAGTGCAAAAATTGTACAGCAATAATTTTTGAAACTTATTTTCGGAGCTTGTAACTTCCTAAAGTACGTTTTAAAGTAATTGATATACCTTTCCCCCTTTTTTACTGTTTGCCTTATTCAGTGCTATATTTGCTATAATCTCAAGGCCATATATAGACTTCATTTTTCTGCCGTATTAAGATGAGAAAATGTATATTTACTTTATTAATATCCTGTAAACTTTCTCAAGTATATTTGTTCTTAAACCATTAAACTATCTTTTGTTATTTGATTTAGCCGTAATAGAGGAATTTGTGACAATGCTAACCTGTATTTATATTTACAATGTACACTTTACTATGTTCATCTTATTTGCCCGGCACGTGTCAGCACGCGCCAGAAGTTTTTTTTTATTTTGAGTTAATCTTGATGTATTTGTATAGGTGGTTACTCAAATGTAAATACGGCCCTCGGGTCTTTAAAAATGTTATTTCTAAGCCACACAACCAAGATTGTCAAGTTAAAAAATCAGCAGACAAGTAATTCAGTCTTAGATTGAAATCTTTTCCTCTATTGACAAAACTTATAGCTGTCGGCCCTGCTCCGAAGCAAATTTGAAAAACCGCTCAGGCCCTGAACAATCATGTGAAAAGAATAATTTAAGTGGCAAAAGTCATGTTATTAAGATGTTAATTAAACTAGCGAGAAACATTGCTTCAACAAATTCAACACAATAATATAACCGGATAAAGGTATATTACATGGTGACAGGAGTGTAGACAGCTTTTCCAATTAGTTCCTTCAAGAAACAAAAAACTGTCATCTTTTAAATGTTGCTTTTTTCTAATGCTATTGCTATTCAAAACATTATTAACTTATTTGCACGATTCAGATGAAGTTAGACAACTGCAAAAATTTGATTTAACACTCTTTCCCAACATCGAAAATACCTCCGCAGAAACGTACTCTATATTTCTTGAAGATAAATTATTCATTATTTTTATTGTTGGACTTACAGAAGACTATAGAGACAGGCTCATTGCATTAGTATCATTCGACAATCAGTATGAATTCAAAGCAGTAATTAGGCACATAAAAAGGGAAATGCATCTCGACTTAGAAAGCCTGAAAACTCAATTAATATTCGAAAGCGGAGATTCTAATTAAAATTAGTACTTTATAATTGTCCCATTATCGATGTGTCTCAACAAATTTTGTTTATATTTTACTGCAGCATTCTTTATCCTCTTCATCCTTGCTTATTATCTGATCACAGCACTCTTCATTTACCTCTTCATGACAGACAGCGCCATTAGCTTTTCTTTCCAATTATCAAGGGTCAATGCAACAGAGATTGGAGTCTAAAAGAAGTTGATGCCCAAAGACAGTGACATCACACTGAGACACATACACACAGAATGAGAGAGTGCAACCCGCTATTGGTAACAAAACCGAGTCAATTTGGAAACTGTGAATTAGAACATATAAATTTTGGTGCTAAATTAAAAATGCCTTCCCACGTTTTATATAATACCCAAATACTCCCTGTTGTTAATAACTGCCGCTATTCAAATCATTTTTAGGGAATATGTAGACTGTAACTACATACAATTCATTAGCCCCCAAACTAACAACCTTGTTATCTCAACAGTTGTTAGTGCCTTGTATCTGACAAAACAAAACAAGTTGTGCTTTTAACCCAAAATTCTACTGACAAACGTGCCCTACTAATAATTGCCCCCAAAACTTTGCGACAAAAAGAACGTGAATTTTCTAAAGTTAGACATCTCATGACCCATAGCTATGACATTGATTTAGATGATTTTTAATCTCCCCTCATTGTAATTTCCAAATAATTGCATTCCCAGCCCATCCAGATCATCACCTTTAATTTGATTTAGTGCAGTTTTAAAATTATAAGAAACTAAGATGGCCGCAAACGCCCAAATAACAGTAGAGCGCTAAAGCGGAGCCGAAAATCAAAGTTTCCGCCAATTTGAGCACCTTTTCCGAGGTTTTATCGATGTCGCAGCAATTCCTGCCAACCAATAATCAAATTTTCTGCAACTCCACCTCCGAGACGCCGCGTTACGATATTTTCAAACGTTGCCCGAAGCAACCAGAAATGATCTTGAATTAAGCCTCACAGCACTCAGGGACCACTTCGCGAATCAAGATCTGCAAGAAGTACACATTTTTAAATTAGAACAACTGCGATTTGAATCAAAAACAGACAGCCCCGAGAATTTCCTAGTGAACCTACAAACAAAGGTTCAGCGTGCCTTCCCAACGCCAAATCTGCCAGCAGTTGCAGCATTAGCGCTTCCAGGAGATGGAGGAGCAGGGGATGGAGCAGAGAACGCACGCTTCGATGGCGAAACAGCCGCACGAGCTGCTAGACTGCAAGCGGCTGAGGATAATAAGAACGAACAACTGAAACGAATTTTCATTAAAGCCATGCCGGGATGGCTGAGATCAAAATTGATGGAACAACCACCAGCCACGCTTGTTACCGATCTCTGCACCACTGCTCGACAACAGATAACAATTAGAGACATGTGCAGAAAAGATGACTATCCGGAAGATGGGTTCATTGAAATTAATAACACCGTGTCCGAAAACTTGATAAATGCGCTCTCTAAATTGAACCAGTTGCAAGATTCTCTTGACAAAAAGCTTCAAACAATTGACAACCGCATCACGGCGGCACAGACAGAAACAACAACACAGAGAGACGTAACTCAATCTCCTCAGCAATCATTTAATAGGCAGGGGCAATTTCCCGCGGTGCCCTACACGCCCAGAAAAAACCATGCAAGCCAACAGTATCAGAACTCTTGAAGAGGAAATAATCTTAGAGGTCGAAGCTTCCTTAATAGAAATCCGAGACCCCGATTCCCAAACACTAATGCTTAAGTGTTTTATCCTCGAAATTTCACACCTCAGTCACAATTTCGCATGCCAACCAGCCCATATATGCCTGTGACCAGATCTAGCGGTACATTCTGTTATACATGTGGTTATCCAAATCACCGATCAAGCCAATCTTCTCAGAGAGGTGGAACTAATAATAGAGGAACCTCATTTCCATTTAATCGCCAATCAAAAAACTAATAAAGCCACCCTTAACGCCCAAAAGTCGCAAACAGTCTTCCAAATCTATAGAGCAGTCTAGTTAACTATTTAATCTTTACAATATAAACCCAAATATGAGATCATCCCTTCTCCCCTATGTCAAAATTAATTTTAATAACGGAATAAGCCGCCGAGCACTAATTGACACTGGCGCTTGTGCAAACGTCATAAGCAACAGAATACTTCAAGAAATTACCGAAACTGACAAGAACGCGGTCAAATTGAAGCAACCAGATTGCACTTCAGTTAAAATGGCTGGAGGACAACTAGTCAGAATAGAGGAAACAGGCTGAAATTAAATTTAAACTCGCTCACAGAGTTTTGAATACTTGCTCGTCTTTTCCTCAACAAACTCGGTCATCCTTGGCAACCCCTTCTTTGTCAAGCATGATATTTCAATTAGCCCAAAACAAGCCATTATTCAGTTTCCCGGTCTGACAGTTCAAATTAATGAAATCAAGCCTGTAAACGAAAAACGACGATCAGTAAGACATAAAGAAATTCCCATTTACACTAACAAGAAGCACACAATACAGTGCAACGAGCAAATTTTCCTGGAATGCTATCTATCAGACAAAACCGATCAGTTTGAGAACA
Organism: Convolutriloba macropyga; assembly: GCF_964194025.1. Lineage (NCBI taxonomy): Eukaryota > Metazoa > Xenacoelomorpha > Acoela > Convolutidae > Convolutriloba > Convolutriloba macropyga. Next base: position 45,933,044 of record NC_134482.1, read on the forward strand.
AAAGTGGAGTAATCACTCCCAATGAAATTCTTGAAAAAGAAACAGAAATTGCACTAACTTCTTCGCTAAGTACTGTAGGAAAGAACAATACAGTGTATGTTTCTGCTCTGAACGTAACTGAGCACCCTATCACAATCAATAGTCGAACAGAGGTGGGCAGATTCGCAATCCTCTCAACCAAACAAGCCCACCAATTGATACAAATTGACCCACAACTGATAACGTTAGCAAAATCAAGAAACAAGGATGATTATTTTGCGGAATTGAACCAACTTATCCAAGATTTCACTCAACACAAACCAGGCCAAACTAGGAGAACTCCACCCGAATATAGTAAACTATGGTTTCCGACACCAGAAACTTGCGAGGATCCAAGTAATTTGCCGCTCTTACAACAAGAAATTTTTGACCAAATATTAAATTTCGAAAAGTTGGAGAAAGTCGATCCACAAAGTAATGAGGAAGACCAAAAATTCTTTCGCAGTAAATTGAACTGGGAAAATTCGCCACTAAACCAGAAGCAATTCGAAGAATGCGAGCATTTATTAATTGAATATTGTGACATTTTCGCCAAACACCGATTTGATGTTGGATACAATACGGAACTCAAAATAAAGTTAACCCCAGAGCATGACTTACCCGTATATGTACAAGGACCACCAACCCCAATTCATCTACGCGACGAACTACATATTGAATTAGCGTTAATGCACTACTATGGACTTATGACAACTTTGCCACAGTCTAAATACAGTAGTCCATTATTTGCTCATAGAATAGAGTCAGGCAAACTGCGAATTTTAATTGATCTGAGAAGAGTCAACCAACTATTAAAAAATGACTACCACAGCACAAACTTCCCAATCTCAAACATGGCCGATGCAACTAGTCATTTTGCTGGAAAAACGTTGTTCACAAAACTTGAGACTGCTCACAAGCTTATCATGGCGTACAGATGGCGGACGACACCTCAGTACAACTTTTAGCTTTCAATTTCTCATCAAGAACTTACGCGTACAAATGTCTAGCTCTTGGACTTAGCAAATCAGTCAACGGTTTTAGTTCATTCATTCGTTATTATCTAGACCCTTGTTTAGCAGCCGGTATATGCACACAATTCATGGACGATATTGGGAGTGCAGTAACAGAATTTATTCTTCTACTTCCTAGTCTAAGGAAAATTTTCGATTGCATCCGAAGATCCGGACTGAAATTGTCACCAGAAAAATGCGAAATAGCTTCACAGTCAATCAAATTTCTCGGCAGTGCAATTACAAATGAGGGAATATCCCCACAAGCAGAGAAAATCAAAATGTTTTTAAAGAAGATTACGATGCCAAGAACAACTTACTAAACAGGTCAAAAGACTAATTGGCTTCGCCCAGTTCTTCAGAAATTTCATCCCAAATTTAGGTGAGAAGCTTATACCGTTCTACCAATTGTTACGTAAATGAGCCGATTTTGAAGCGAAAGAAACACCTTACAATGCATTAGAAACTGTGAAAAAGGATTTACTTGAAGCCACAGAGATGACGCTCAGATTGCCTAAACCTGGCCTACAGTATGTCCTCCTCTGTGATGCAAGCTACTACGGAGCCGGATTTGTGCTTATGGTCGAAGACTACGTGACAGGAAAACAGTGCAGGAAAAGAAAGTCTATGCCCCGGTATCTTTTGGATCACAGCTCTTCACTACAGCACAGCTGAAGTTTTCAGCATGTTACAAAGAATTCTTAGCGCTTTACTTCGCATTAGACCAGTTTTCCCATTACATCTGGGCATCCAGCCATTCAGTAATTGTACTCACGGATAATCGAAGTTAAACGCATTTCTTTCAGTCAAAAACCGTTCCTCCATCACTATGAAACTTTCTGGACCGAGTTCTTTCGTTTAACATAGTTATTGCCCATATTCCTGGCAAAGCTAACTATGCAGCAGATTTTCTCTCACACGTACAGTTGGACAAAGGAGCCAGCCTTTCCCTTAAATTAACAGACAAAGTACCAGTCCGTGAAATATATGTTGAATCAAGCAAAATCACCTGATGTTTCCATTTCGAATCTCGACCAACTGAACACTGATCACCTGAATCAGAGATAGAAGAAGTTACCATCGTCTCACAACTACAGGAACTCGGACTTTACGACGCGTATATTGAACGAAAACGAGAGAATGGAGATGAAATAAATAGTCTCTTTAAGTTGAAGCGCGCGGAAGTTAACGCAATACAATATGCGAACCAAGCTGATCTTTTGAACGATTTGACGGATAGAGAAGAAATATTAGTTTTGAAGAGTGAGCAGGCAAAAGACGGGGAGATTATGCAGGCAATTGAGTGGAAACGCAACGGCTTAAGCAGAAACTTGAAGTATGCATCCCGACGATTGAAGAAATACGCGAAACAGTTTGACCGTTTGGAAATTGAAAACAACACATTATAGACAATTATTTGACGATACAGGCAACATAATTTTCAAGCAAAACTGCCTGCTAAAGCACCTCTGGAAAGAAGTTATCTATAGACTACACAACTCACCAACAGGAGGACATTTGGGAATACTTCGCACAATTCAAGAATTCCGAAAACGATTTTACTATCCTGGTTTTACTGAACATTTTATTGATTTCATCAAAAACTGCATCACATGCCTACAGCTCAAACAAACAACAAACCAGCAACTGCAACCACCATTACAGCCTGTATCTTCGCTACAGTCATTTCCCTGAGAAATGATGCAAACCGAATTAGCGGAACAAAAAGGCCCAATTTACAAATTTGTTCTTAGTGGAATCGACGTGTTTAGGAAGTACTTATTTGCAGTACCGCTGACAAATGGTAGTGCCGACACAGTTGCCAGATAGCTTGTGAAGATTTTCTTCCAGCATAGCTACTTGCCTAGTACATTACTGAGTGATTTAGGAACAAATTTCACCTCAAAGCTAATGGCTGATCTAACGAAGTTACTCGAAGTTGAACTCAAACATGCTACGCTGAAACACCCACAGACAATTGGAGTAGTGGAACGCTCGCACGCAGCACTTAAATGGATCCTAAAACTCAATTCCAATGAACAGTGGAACGATTGGCACAAGTATGTACCGCTTGCAACCTTTATGCACAATACAACATATCATTCTTCAATTAATTGTTGCCCGACAACTCTATTTCATGGACGTGAACCGGTTAAACCCCCTGATCTCCGTTTTTCTACACAAACAATGCAAGCAGTTGAAGTCAATTCAGATTACGTTTTGCAGCTACAAGACACCATGCTTCGAAAATTTGGTGAAAATAAAGACTTTTAGATTCTTACCAGCGGTACAGAAGTTACTATGATCAAAAAGCTGAAGCACGGCCACTCAAATTGCATTCACATTGTCTACTACTAAACCACCGTTTAACAAGGCAAATCGATTTTACACAGAAAGCAGTACAAACATGGCTACCACTTTATAGAGTGGAAAAAGTCCTGACAAATTCAAATTATATTATTAGAAAAACAGGAACAAATTACACTCAATGTGTTCATCGGATCAGACTAAGACCTATCAAACTGACAGAGCCACCAAAAGACATACAGCAAATTGATCCTGCAAAGTTTGAAGCGGATCCTTTGAGAAGAACAACTCGAAGTGAGCCAGAATTATTTGATGAGTATATTCCAAATTTATTAGAGGAGGAGCAAAGTACTGCACAGACTGTAACAGTCCAACCTTCGCAAATACTCCTCGGCGTAACTGTTCCGGTAAATGGCGCTCCTGCAGTACCATTGGTAGCACCAGCACCTCCGATACTGCCAATAATACCTCCAATACCAGTAATACCGCCAGCGGAAATCAGAACACCTTCACCAATGAATTCACCAAGAAATTCGCAAGAAAATTCACCCCGAGCCTGCCTTTCAGATAGCTCCAACAATATTGCAACACTCGAAGAATTTCAGTATCCTGAAAGCCCTCTTGGAGCCGCTGGGAGTGAAAGAGTTATGGCAAATGACGAAGCAGATACAGAACAACAACCGGGACCAAGTACTCGAAGCAATCAAAACAGAGTCAACTTTGCAAAAATGCGAGGAGTCAGAAAATTTGAATCTTGGGAACCTGTAGCACGCTGCGGTTCACGTTCGCAAACGCCAAGACTGCCCAAATCTCCCACACAGCCATCTATCTTAACAAAAGTACAAAAACAACAAATAATTGCAGAATCATCGCGCAGATCAAGAAGGAACCAAACTCCAACTAGAGAAACGAAACTAGACCAAGTCCAATCTAGCAATGAGAGATACCAAAGAGGTTCAACAGACGATAACAGAAGAGTAACCCGAAGCCAGTCAAAGAGCAAACAAACGACTTCAAACATAAACGTTATTGAAATTGGAAAAACAAGAGCCAAATTCTTCCATCATAAAGGTAATATTCTAAATTCCAGAAGCTCTTTTGCACATTGCTTACCAAGCGGTATGAAAATGAGTAAAGGCATCGCCCGGCAAATTGTCAGTTACTACCCCGAAATGCTGCAAAGTCAAGATTTTGCGTAAAAACCACCAATAGGTTCCGTTATCTCATTTTATGATACGAATTTAAATCGATACATCTTCAACCTGGTCACGATAGAGAACTACTCTGATAAACCTACTTATTACAACCTCTCAGTTGCCCTTTATACACTACGATTTGGTATATTAAAGCACAACTTACGCTCGATAAATTTACCAAAACTCGGATGTGGCCTCGATCAACTTTCAGAAAAAAGTGTTTTACGACAGATTATTGAAGTATTTTCAGATTTTCTCGTAAAAATCCACTTACACAACTATAACACGGCCACCAACTGACAATGCTCAGTGGCCAATTTACCATTTGATGCGCATTCTCAAGTCCTAAAGCGCCAAAAAGCAGTGCCAAAAATTCGAAAAAACTGTAAAATGAAGAGTGTGCACGTCGTTTATCCCCAATGTCCCCAGCAAAAATCAATTTCAGATAGAATAAAGTATGTTAATAGCCTCCACAAATAACGCCATTGATGCTGAGTGCTCAAAATTGAGGGTAGTTTACGTAGTTTTGGAGAAAGTTGGATTTCTTTCCAGAAAATTCCAAAAAATTAACCATCAGTAAGTGATCCTCAAAAATGACTGAGTTACAGTCCCAAAAAAGGCCCCCGAGGCCCGGAAACATTTTTCTGGACCCCCACCGATACTTTCCCAGTCCCAGGAGCCCTAGGGACCAGTCTGAGGCCAATTGAACAAAAGTACTAAAGACTCAAAGTCGACGAAAATCGACCCCTCAAAAACAGGCAAAAATTCGGCAAAACGGCACAAAAACTCGAAACTCAAAAGTTCGACCCCAAAATAGGGTTGTTCATAAACCAAGTTGGACATATGCGATGGTAATGCAAGAATAAAACTGTTGCCATCCACAGTTTATAAGACTCCACATCGATATCAAAATTTTTTCACATTTGCTGAAAAATGCACTCAAAACTTCCAGATCCACATGTTTATTAACCACCCGACCAATTCGCCTGATTAATAGCTCTAATTGACCGCAGTTGTCCGAGCTATAAAACTTTTTTCGATTTCGACATACTTTTTGAGTAATTAGTCTTTAACTGGAATTTGAACTATACCCAAAAACGGTGAAAATTAGTCCATTTAGTAAAATCAATATAAATACAACTCAAAGTGAGCTTGAAGCCTGGACTAAATTACAGTGCGCAATTATACTAAAGATTAGTACTTAATTACACGCACTTAGCATATACTCCGATTACGGGCATGCCACTCTAATCATTTAACAATTAGCTTGAATATGATCAAAATAAGTGAAAAATAGTTACCTGGCAAGAAGATGCTATTTCCTCTCAGCAAAACGATCCAGCTCAGACAGCACTGAAAGTCGCCAACTTGAAGCCTCCTGTGCAGATAGTTCTGACAGCTTTGAAACGCATGGCGTCGCTCTACCTGGCAAATTTGCCAGCCGCTTCTGTTTCGCCGTTTTCGGTTTCGAGGACTCTGACAAACTCAACTTTTAATCATAGCCATACAAATAAAATAGTTTCACATGCGTTGTAACATTTGTTTCAGTAATTGTATTTGGGAAATCGCCAGGCTGTACTAGGGCTGCCCTATAGTCACGAATCAACAATAAACGCACCAAATAGTTAAGGTTATGTATTGCCAGCTCCTTTGCTATCAAACCACGATCAATTCCAATTGCAAATCTGTTAAGGACTCGCCGACCTCTTTCTGCTCCAAACGTATCTCACATTTCTTCATAGACAGTGACCACTGCCCATAAAAGTTCACTTATACGATTCTTTCTTGCTTCAGTAAAAACGGCATGCACTGCACAACTAGGCTGGATTATTACGTCACCAGGCTCGGCTACATGATAGTTAACAACAGATGCTTGCTTTCTTTTACTGCCACCTGCATAATACGTCGACACACCCCTTTTCACGTAGTCAACTAGTAGTCCAAACGTATGCTTATTATGCAAGTCTATACCAGCTTCCAGATTCGAAGTAATGAACCACATTTGCGTTCCACAGATAACATCGCAATTGACTCACCACCACACCATTCAATGTGTCCCAAAGTACACCAATCTCTCAATCTCTCAACTTTGCAATTGCAGCCGCACTGGTAACCGTCGAATTGGGATGTGGAGGATATAAAACGTCTAACCCTGCTGGCTATTCAAATGAAATGGTTTTTGAATTCGGAAATCCAAAATCTTTTCCATCAGTTCGTATAATTTGCTCACACTGATTGCGATGAACAAACTCCTCCATATGACAATCACCGTTGTTTACTTCACTCATTAACTTGTCACTCCACCGATACCTAACACTTGCAGCAGCCCCGCGCAAAAATGAACAATCTGTGGGAAATTCTTTTTCGAACACCCAATCGTGTCTACGTGGCAAAGGAAAAAAAATCCAACATCTCTAACCCCCGTTACAGGCAAGTTCAAACACTCCGTTTAATTTGGATTTATTATCCATCACACAACTGAAAGTATAAGTTATCATGCGAACAAAGTGTGTTGGCTGTGTGGAAATAATAACACTAAAGACCTGAAAGTTTAGCGTACATACAGTGATTGAATGACATGCAATTACGGACTTCTTACCGCCTACATGCTAATTAGTCTCACAAACCACAAACGAACAAAGAACTCTGTGCAAAATAATACGTTAAAAGCAGATTACCAGTTTACACGATTCAATAACTTTGAACCTATTGCTAAAGGTCAAACACACATTGAGTTAAACGAAGACAAAAGTTCGTACTTATAATTTAACGGTTCAGTCACGCTAAAATGGCGAATACATGTTGACTAAACTATGTTGAATAAGCTGCATACACAAATTTTTCTGTCCTCAATTCACGCTCGATAATAAAATTTTCTGAAAGGATATCTGAAGGTCAAAGCAATACGTTCAACTGTACGGAAAAACCAAGCCTGAAATCTTGCATTGACAGCCAACATTATCGCCCCGCACACATAAATAACCAACATAATTGACATCCAATATAGCAGAGATCCACAAGACTGGTCACTTCTGCTCCTTTTTCCAACTGTTCACACTGTGAGGCAATGGTTCTAGTCCACACGCCAAATTTGGCATAATAGGTGCCATTGGGGCAACATGTTAAAATAGATTTCATTACAGTTATGTTAAAGCACATGATTAGAACCTGAAAAACTCGAAAATACTTAGCCTTACTTGCTTAGCATTATTAGCCGCAAGTGGCGCAACCTCGACCCGTGTTGCTGGGAAATGATGCCGTAAGAACATAATTATTTGCCCCCCCCTGGCTCAGGTTGGGCGCTGCCTCGACCCATGCAGCTGGGAGAAACTATGTTTATTTACAAATCAAACATCAACATCACCATAGTTAGAAATCTGTACATAAAATACTAGAGCAATTATTTACCATAAAATGAACATCAACTTAGTATGATAATGTCAACAATAGAGACAAATATTAGTAAAACAACACAGTGGGTCCCTATTGAACGTCACTTGGTTTGAATTTCGACTTACAGTACGCTTTACCTTTCTGACAATGAAAACACTAATTTGTTCATTTCTTCTTCTCTTCTTATTTTCTGAAATTTATAACAAAGAAACCCCAAATAAATACGAAGCGCTCACTAAAGGAATTATTTTTCACAAAGAACCACAGATTCTACTCGCAGAGAAGTTTGTTAACGTCGAATTCCTACTTCCTTTCCCGCAATATGATTTTGTTATGAAACAACAGATTGAAGATATGCTCGCAAAACTAGCAACTATGTGGACAGAACCGTCAATTATGTGCCCAGTTAATTTCTCAGAGTCATTTAACTCATCTAATAAACCTTTCAACCTGGATTGGATGCTCTCAAAAATTACAAATGAGACAAAATCAGCAGAACGAAGTGAAACGTATGCTCAATGTTACCGCGAAATTTGTAAACCCTGAAGAAGAAAACGGTCAAAGAGGTAGACAAAAACGAGCAGCACTAGTAGCAGCAGCCGCCGCAGTTGCTGGAATAGCACTATTTGGATCACTCGGAGTCTCAATGGCAGGTTCAGAAGGATGCGAAATATTTGGATTGTTCGGAAAATGCCAAAATTATGGACGCAAAAATGCGAAAAAATTGAACGACTTAATGAATATGCATCAGTTCTTACTGATTATGTACTCGAAGTTGAGTCAGGCAGCAACGAAAAATTCTTTCTTATCTCTAATGAAATTGCCAAAGTTTCGGAAATCCAACAGGAAATGCAAAATAATCAAAATAAAAACTGGAAAGTAGTACAAGATCAATTCGACATTTTCGAGAAAAATTTCCATTTATTACGAGATTGTACACAAATGCTTTTCTCAAATCAGCAATTAAGTTTCAATTTTGATACTGTAGCTTCGCTGTTATCAATTTTATACGCCGACATCAAAAGTTATCGTTCAGCTTTATATGCCTATAGTATTAATTTGTCAAATTCCATACCCATTCTGTTAGATAAACGATTAGCAATGTCATTAGTTCCCCGCGAATCATTGTTAGCCGTCTTAGATTCAGCTCATGATAGCCAGAAACATTCAACAGATCGTTTGTAACTGGCAGTACCTATGAAGGATCTCCTGTCCTATTATGATGCCAAACTTGTTTACGAAATTGCCCCCGTTGAAAAAGGATTACTTTTGACTCTAGCAATTCCTCTAGCATCCCGTCAAACTCCATTTCATGTCTATAGTGTACACGTCATCCCAATGCCTCAACAGGACGAAAGTCCATACTTGGCAATTTCGCAGGATTCCATGGAGACGACTACACTGACCCAACAACAGCTCGATAACTGTCTAGGATCTTCAACTTATCGTATATGTCACGAAACAATGGAGACTCATCTAGCACAATCATCTTGTTTAGCAACACTCTATTTTCACGCAACAGTTGTTGCACTTTCAGTATGCCAAACCGAAAAGGTAATGCTCCCAACGCCTGAAACTGCTAGAAATCTCGGTTAAGGGATTTGGCTAATCATGAGTGCAAAACCATTTACGTGGAGAGAATTTAAACGGTACCTCATTGCCAACCAGTGAAGAGAAGGAGGGATGTCGACTCTGCATATTAACTCTCCAATGCGGAATCCAATTGATCAGCAAAAACGTTAAAATCCGACCGGACTTCTCGATTTGCCAAACAATTCCAGCCACTCGAATCGATGTTAAACTTTCTGACCCCCTACAACACCTGATTTCATCGTTACCTGAAATTGAGAAACTCCCTTGCTTTACGTCGAAAACAGACGCTAACATTGAATTGTTTCAACAATTGAGAATGGAAATTATCAGTACAAATGATACCCTCAAACAAGCCGATTTAGAAAAAATAGCAGCCCCCTTGGTCCACAAAATGCAACTCCTGAAGCTGTCCCTTGTCGATAAGTTAGAATCTTATGTTCCAATAAAGCTTTCCCTTACTCTGACTATTACAGTCTTCATTGGAAATCTTCTTCACATCCTAGTAATGTATCTGTATCATAAGATCAAATTTTTCCCACTAATAACCCCCAATTTTATGAAATTCTCCGATGGAAAAATCCCTCTCAAACCAGTAGTTTCGGTTGCAAATAGTGAATTGACAAAGATACAGTCCCTTGACCACAAAATGAAAAATTTGATGACTATCGTTGGAGAGACAAACGTTGATAACAATATAGATGCACGTCTACTGAAAATCGAGGTAGAAATTCAATACCTTGAAAATGAAATATGCGTCCCTAAAACAATGACGGATCACAAAGCTGATATCTCAGCAACTCGCAAAAGCCCCATCTGCCGATTAGACGATCAAAATCGACAATTTGCATGCGCTCTAATCGAATGAATCCCGAATTCCTTCAACAACTTAATAACGACTCTATCGAAACTGACGAAAACGCGACTGAAACTTAAGGGTGACTCCTTATTAACATCTTTATCTGTGTATTTTATCAAAAATTTATATCTAAATTTTTCATTAAACGTGGGTAGTGTAACGTCCTAAAGTACGTTTTATATAGTAATTGATATACCTTTTCCCATTTTTACTGTTTGCCTTATTCAGTGCTATATTTGCTATAATATCAAGGCCATATATAGACTTCATTTTTCTGCCTTATTAAGATGAGAAAATGTATATTTACTTTATTAATATCCTGTAAACTTTCTCAAGTATATTTGTTCTAAAACCATTTAACTATCTTTTGTTATTTGATTTACCCGTAATAGAGGAATTTGTGACAATGCTAACCTCTATTTATATTTACAATGTACACTTTACTATGTTCATCTTATTTGCACGGCACGTGTCAGCACGCGCCAAAAGTTTTTTTTTATTTTGAGCTAATCTTGATGTATTTGTATAAGTGATTACTCAAATGTAAATACGGCCCTCGGGTCTTAAAAAATGTTAATTCTAAGCGACACAACCAAGATTGTCAAGTTAAAAAATCAGCAGACAAGTAATTCAGTCTTAGATTGAAATCTTTTTCCTCTAGTGACAAAACTTATAGCTGTCGGCGTTGCTCCGAAGCAAAATTGAAAAACCGCTCAGGCCCTGAACAATCATGTGAAAAGAATAATTTAAGTGACAAAAGTCATGTTATTAAGATGTCAATTAAACTAGCGAGAAACATTACTTCAAGAAATTCAACACAATAATATAGCCGGACAAAGGTATATTACATGGTGACAGGAGTGTAGACAGCTTTTCCAATTAGTTCCTTCAAGAAACAAAAAATTGTTATCTTTTAAATGTTGCTTTTTTCTAATGCCTTTGCTATTCAAAACATTATTAACTTATTTGCACGATTCAGATGTAGTTAGACAACTGCACAAATTTGATTTAACACTCTTGTCCTACGGAAGCCCCAACATCGAAAAAACGAAAATACCTCCGCAGAAACGTACTCTATCTTTCTTGAAGATAAATTATTCATTATTTTTATTGTTGGACTTACAGAAGACTATAGAGACAGGCTCATTGCAATAGTATCATTCGACAATCAGTATGAATTCAAAGCAGTAATTGGGCACATAAAAAGGGAAATGCATCTCGACTTAGAAAGCCTGAAAACTCAATTAATATTCGAAACAGGAGATTCTAATTAAAATCACTAACAAAACTCAATAACGCTAACAAAACTCAACTTTTGGACTTTGAAATTATGTTAATTAAGTTTCAAGAAGCGCCGATAACCTTTTGAGCTCGTTTCTATGCCTGTTTCTTTCTACGGCACGAGAGTCTATTTTGCAGTGATGATGGCAATGAGACTCCTATGTCGTTAATTTTAAAGGTATATTTTGGACTGAAAAAAGTCAATCCTACAGGCTGATCAAGTTTGATGAAATGCAGCAAAATTAAATGATCTAATGGGCATTTTTTTATTTTCCCAACTAATCTTTGTAAAACCGTTGGAGTTAAATATTTTTGTATTTTTTTCGGTTAAGAATCAGTTTTTTGTAAGTGACAGCTCGAATTGTATCAATAGATGTATTCTGTTGGAGTAAAAAGCTGGAACGGCTCTGGCATTTTTAGATACTAGCATTTTTTAAATACATTTATTCATGATTTGCGTCTGATAAATTCAACTTAACTTTTATAAGACCTAACGGTCGGTTTGTCTAAACGTCTTACGAAGAGTAAGAGTGTTTTAAAGAAATTGGTCCGATTATCACGATCAAAAGCAATTTTCTTTTTGTGTCAAATATTGAAATTTGGAATTTGGGGATGTATGTAGTAAACTTTTTAAAATTGACCAATTTTGTCTGCGTACAAGCCAGTTCGTCTATTTTGGCAATTATTATCAGTGTATTTGGTAAGATTGGTTGCAATTCGAAATAAATTTTAATTTACAATTCATTTTCCAGTTTTTAGCGCACTCTAATTTTCCTTCTTTGAATATCTGACGCCATACTGAAGTTTCTTCGAAAGAATAAACTCCCCCAATATAAAACTAAGCATTTCGGAGATCGTTTAATGCGATTTTTGGTGTCACTAATTTTTTGTCTGACTGGAAAATTTAAAAATTTTCGTCACGAGATACGCGTTAAAGTTGTAAGACCCGAAGGCATTAAGTTAATGAGCATTTAGTTATCTAAGATTTGTTTTATAAGTCTCAAAGTATGCGATATACCAAAACTGCTGAAGAGAATTTTATGCTGTGCAGGCGAATTCTTGGAGTTATAGAACCTCCTTCAACATACACACATACCCTCCATCATCCAACCCGATTTTTATTGCTTATTCAATGTTCAGTTGCTCTCTTATCTGATTTGTACAAATAACGAAACTAAGACAAAGTTTTCAACTTATCAAAATATGACGAATTTTTTGCTTATTTTGTAAGATTGATCAATTAGAGCTCATCTAGCTCAAACTTTTATTTCACAGAATTTGAATAAAGATTTGACTCTCGGGGCTTACTCAAGTTGTGATTTATAGATATAAATAGTTGTGATCAGATGTGAAAATCTTTAAAATAATTTGTACGTCATCCGAAGTCCTTTTTTCAGTCTTTAAAGATTTTCGTCTGGTTGTTCAAGACGACATTGCTCCAAGACTGATTTCTGCAGTTTTTTTTTACTTTAAGAGACAATTTTCCTTTTTCCGCCTCATTCAGCCTGCAGGATTCTACAAGATAACGATTCGAGTTGATTAAGCTTATGAACATTTTCCTCCTTTTTCCTCGTATGCTGTTTAAATTGGTGAATGCAGTCGTATGTAATTAATTTTTAATATACTCCTTTTTTTACAGCTATGCGATGTCTATCTTCATGCAGAGAGATTTCAAAATCCAAACTCTTATCCTCGCGTTCCTTAAGAAGTTTTTTCACAAAAATAATTTTAAGAACTCGCAGACAAAATGATCATCAGTCGTAAGACAATTTTTTTAAACGCTCTTCGAAAATAGTATCTTATGCATTTTCTATATTGTTTTTCTTTTATTTTTATTTTCAGTTTCGGAAATAGTTTTCACTTCTGGCATTTTTCTGACGTATTTCTTTCAGCCGGCATTTTGTGCATCAAAAAATCTCAACAAACTAGAAGTTGAGCGCAGATTGTTCAATCAAGATTTCGTCTGTTTTTTCTGCAGACTTTCAGTTATACGTCATTTTTTATTAATGTCACATCAGGATCTTCATATCCTCAAGTTGAACACTGAAATTGATTCACGTGGTTGCTTGAATGTAAGACTGAATAAAAAAGTCTTTAAGCAACCATCAGGAAGCTTGATAGAATATGACATGAAGATATCAATTCCACTGAAAAGAATCTTTCAGATTTATTAATAATCAATTGATTCTCTAATAAAATAATTATAAAAGTTTTTCCAAAAATTTTACAAAATTTAATGAAAGAGTTGAATTGGTTCCGACTGCATGTCATCAACGTCTATGAAATTGGATAAAGAAGCTCAATGAAGTTAAATTTCACCTTTGTGACAGTTTTGAACAGCATTTTCAAAGATGAGATTATTAAATACTTACAAAATAGAAAGAATAGCAATTTTTGTTTATTCCTCATTTAAAGCTATAAATAATCTATTTAATTTTATCCGTGCTGAAGCTTGAAAACAGTCGTTCAAAAAACCGACCGTCCGTACCTAACATTCAGTCAGCGTCAGAGTTGATTCAGAATATACTAAGTGTGACATCAATGTTCAGTACTGACTCAGAAAGCTTTCAGTGTCAACAGTTTTTGAAGTTTTCTGAATCATACGATAATCGAGAATGCATATCCGAATCAGCCCTGAATCAGATGAATCAATTGACATCACTGAACAGAATTGAAAACAGAAAAAACTCTAAAAAGGAAAAGAATTGAATCTGAATTATAATATTCAGTGTGAGTCAATCTCTGAATCAGAATAAATTCAGAGTCTGGATCAGAGCTTACTAGATCTAAACAAGAATTGATCATCTCTGAATCAGAATAAATTCAGAGTCTGGATCAGAGCTTGCTAGATCTAAACAAGAATTGATCATAAATCTGAATCACATTGAGTTTCTGATAACCTTTTGTTCTGAAAAACATAAATTCTGGAATTTTCTAATTTCTTACTACGAATGCGAAAGTTCTAGAACATTCTTATTCAGTACTGAGCCGCTGAGAAAGTTAGGAACGTGTGCGGGTATAGATATTGTGAGCGTAAAACGTTCATGACTGTTGAATGAATTCGGTTTCTTTCTTTATTTTGCTATCGTTGGCAACGTCGACCATAGTGAGCAGGTCCGCACCAAAAGCGACCAGGTTAGTCATTACATTAGTTATGATAAAAACATAATTTATCGCATAAATTTGAGATAAATTTACATTTACTCATTAAAAATAAACTCCATCCCAAAGAAAAGTTAAGTTCAAATAGCTTGAACTTTACTCGGCCACGAATTCAGGTAAGATTTTAAAATTATCATATCAATGTTTAGGTAAATTTGCCTGAACCAAATGATTGTAACCACCCGACCTGCAGTCAACTGGCGGCTTCCGGCTGTTAAAAGGCTTTCAGCAGAAGAAAGTAAAAATAACTTAATTCTCCCATTTTAGCTCCTTGTAGAATTTTTTGCCCATTTTAGATCCTTGGAGATTTTTTGAAAATTTTTATCTCCGACAACCGATGTTTAGACAAACAGGTTTCTGGATATGTTGTGCTACGCAGATAATACCATGTCAAATTTTGAAAAATTCATAAAAACGGAATAATTTTGCTTTTTGCAAAACCGTTGACGATTAATGAAATTTTATTCATATGTTACTTAAAACGTCAATAAAAGAGGCCAATTGATCATGTGTTATATTTCCCAATTTATTACCATATATCTGATATCTCTCCTAGGGTTCAGTTGCTCTTCTCATTGAAATAAACACAAGATCTTAATTTCGGTGAATTCGCAAACACAGACACATACTTAAAAAAACATCGCATTCGCTACAAAAATTCAATTTGTAGATCTTGTATTGCAAATCCAAATAAACTGTTGATCTGTTGCATTGATAACCACCGTTATGGTAACCAAGTTAATTCTCAACTGAAAAAGATTTAAAAAATAATCAGACTTCAAAAAAAATTAGATGCGTGTGCTAAAAAGTGAGCATCACATGGCACGGTCCGAAAGTAGACTCTGAAGAAAATCTCAATTGAGGCTAAACCTTTTTCAAAGAAACAATTGTTTGAACCACCAAATGCAATCGGAATGATGTCAGAACTACTTCAAGACATCAATCCCAGCAAAAGAAGAAATCTAATACTTTAGATTAGGCAAGAAATCTAAACCTTGAGACAGTTGAGTTTACCCTTCTCTCAAATTTTTGTAGGCAAAAATGCTTGAGTTTATACCTGAAGTAAAACTTCTCTCACGCTTGAATTTTGGCATGGAAAGACGGAGGTTCTTTTAATCAAAGTATTCGTGGAACGAACTTGACCAAATAGCAACTCTCGAACTCTGGGCTGAAGATCCTGGTATCGTCTCTTCGTAAATAGGTTCTAGTGGTAGCAGCTAGAGCTAAGCGAAGTATCCAATATTATGTTTCTTTTCGCTAGCAGAGCAAGTTTGTGCTGCATCCACAACTCCCATCTTATAAGTTGGTCTGATGTGTGATTATCCCAAAAGGCATCGATTCCCAAGGGTGTTCTTTTTGCGGTTGCTGACTACCAAAGTCACACGTGACTGAAATTGTATGTAATTAGCAGCGCTATTTTGCGAGAGAAAATTCAAGGTGGACTTCGTCTAGCTTTTCAAGCTTATATTTGAAAAAAAGGGGCAAAATTCAAGAGAATGATTAAATAATCAGATAATCACTTTAGCAAAGCCGGAAGCTAACATCGTATGAACAATGTAAGAACAACACATGAAATATGTCTAGGAATTAGTGGGTAAATTTAGATGACAAAAACTGAATTTTATCAAAATCAGGAAATGTAAACCAATTTATGAGAAAAAAAAATTAGTCAACGTAAATGTAACATTCGATGCTTGTTCCTCCCATTTCCTTAATTGCCAACTGACCACAAAATTTTATATCAGCTTGAAAAAATTATCTATGAACTTTGATCAAGGTAACCAAAAATATACTATCATAAGGACATCTTCATTGCAAATACGTTAGTTGGAGTGGAACAACAAAAGCTCTTAACGTAAACAGTTGCAGCAAATTGAGACACAAAATTCTCTGTGAAGATCGAATTTGAAAATCGAATGTGAGATAGCGAGCTATATCCGCACTGCTAAGACGCCGAATAGTTCAGTTATTACCAATAGTAAACAACAGAAACACAAAAAAAAGACTTCAAGGCCTTGCGAATCCGCAACAATACAATGGTATCGCCTCAACTAAAAAAAACGTTCAACAGATTACCCAAACTGCGAGTTTCGCGCAACAAAATTAGAACAAGGAAAACATTGTAAAAGCTGTTGGCGGAGAACCAAAATTCAACTATACCAGAATACCAAAAACCTTCGTGAAATTCTTGGAAACAAACGGAATCCCGACTGACAAAAACAAACATATTAATCAGACCTCAAACAAGAACAATGCCAACTACGATTCCGATTACGACGGAATAGACTACTATTAAGATCGACAATTCGTATCGGTAACGTGAACACAAAGTTTCAAATGATTTTGGGCAGCCTTTGAAAGGTAATAAATAAATTAGCTGACGGAAACAATCAACTCTGCTTAATGCGTTACATTAAAACAATCCAAAAAGTTAAAGACATTCTCAAACAAGGCGGTTAATAGTAGTATAAAAAGCTGACTAGAACCTCAACGGGGGGGACACTATGTATTAAGATAGGGAATGCAGAAATTGTCCCCCCTAGGGGGACACTTAGGGGGACATTTAATGCATTCGCACTAAATGTCCCCCTAAGCGTCCCCCTAGGGGGACAATTTCTGCATTCCCTATCTTAATACATAGTGTCCCCCCCCGTTGTGGTTCTGATCAGCTCCTATTTTTTTTTCTGAAAAAAAAAATTGCATTTCACAAAAATTTGTTGTTTTTGTCTCTAAAAGATGTGAACTAGTTTGAAACATGTTCTGTGAGTTAAAAAAGTAGTCGGAAACACCTTTTTCGAAAATTGAATTTTTGTCCAATAGGTGGACAAGAACTTGTAAAAAAAATTTTGAAAAATGGGGCCTAAAAAATTTTTCTTGATTTTTGGGCTTCAATCAACGTGAAATGTTGTGAAACATGTTTTGTGAGTGAAAAAAATTGTCGGAAAAACTTCACATTGATGAAAAAAACCAGAGTTGTACAAGGAAATAACTTTTCACGTAATTACGTGTACAATTATGGTCATAATCACTTATATCCATAAATGTACACATAAATGGGACAAACAAAAAAATAATAACTAACCTGTTAGTAGATGTATAAAATCATTAATGATATATTGAGTAGAGAGTCATCGGATCATGCCCAAACATGTTCAGGGTCAAAAAACTTTCCAAAATAAATTGACCAATCGGAGTGCTTGATTTATTATTCAAGTTGACAACCAATCAGAATTGAAAGATTTATAAACAAAAACTCTAAATGCTCACGTTCAGTAAACAGTAAATAATGAACACAATAGGAACAAAAGACATCAAGCTCATTCATGAGAAAGTTTTATCACTGAGAGGTAACATAAATTATACACACATATCTTATCGACAATTATATTTCGTAGCTGCTTGTTCTTTGTTAGATCCAGAAGTTGACGGAGAAAGAGCACTTAAATTTAGACCCTACGGTGGTTTCATTGGAATTGATAATTCAAGACTAGATCCTTTATTGAAACGGAGCAAAGTGCTACGACTTCATGCTGCATTGCATGACGCCGCTGGATTTATAAAAGATTGCCGAAACAAAGGCCCTGGATATGTTTACGCTTTCCGTTACTCACCAGTAAACAATTGTCTTTTTGGACACCTGACAGGAATATTATTCATTCTATCAGTGAAAATTTTCCATTCACAGTTGTTTCGTGAATTGGAATGCTAGAAAACTTTGGCAGCAAAACCACAAATATTATTGTCCTCGATCTCGAAGGTTTCAAACTCAAGTCACTTGGATTCATTATAAAAGAACTCAGTTTGTGTTCCAGTTACAACGATACAATATTTTTCAAACCGCCGCTTAAATTCGCTGATTTACCCACACACGATAGACAAACTGTTATTTGGCTGACCAATAACCTACACGGTCTTGATTGGGACGAAGGTGATATACCTTACTGTGATTTGAAAACAATCTGTCTGAGTTTCAGTTTCCGATTCACACGAAAAAATTTTTTTGCCAAAGGCATTGAGAAGTGTGAGCTCCTCAGTAAGCTTTTACAAAAAACTGTTTATAATCTGGAGGATCTAAATTGTCCCCGAATCACAGTGATAATATCAGAAGAACAAGTTCCTTCCTGTTATCATCATTCAAACTTTCGTTCAACAAACGATCAATTATCAAATCACTGCGCGGAACGTAAAGCAAGAATATTTTCACAGTGGACACAAAGTGATGCACAGAGAAGACACGGCCACCTTAACAACTTATCTGTCAGACAACTTGAAGATATTCACTTGCTTGACTCCACTTGACGATCAGCCGAATATAATATTCAACAGAGTTCAGGATCCCTCTCCACCAATACAGAATAATTTCTCAAGTGATCAACAGAACCGAACGAACTATCTCAACAATAAGCCAAACACAGCACAACAACCGCGTTACAACCCGCTTTATAGCGCAGCAGCAAAACGTTATTTTGCAACCATTACTCTTTCTCCCGACGAGCTAGACAGCTTTAGGGCTTTCCTGCCCGTGATAGATAATTTCTATCACTTCCAACTGTACGTAAAAAATAAACAGAGAGCTCGAGAACATCGGAATCAGTTCAATTATGGCTATGAACAAAACAAACCCGAAGCCTATGCAGTCCCCCAAAGAGCAGCGAATCCCACGTTGGAAGCAATGGGCGGACAAAAAAATTCCTCAAATAAGATTGAAAAAATCACCACCAGAACGTGAGCTATCATTTAATGAGATGCTGAATGAGTTGCGGTTAAATGTCTTGGAACAGCCCGAAGTTGAAAAAGTTTTCAATCAACCATTGTTCGAGGAAAATGACTCATCAACAGTTTGTTATAAACTAGAGATAAAAAGTCATATTAAAGGTTTCAATTTGTTTGAGTTCTGGTACATGAAACAGTTGCCCAGTAAATAATTCAAAAAATTAAAATTTTGTATCATTCTTCTTTCAATTCACTTTTCAATTGATTTTTTTCTCCAATGAATCAAAGAGACGAGGCTGACGCCGGTATCAGTAATTTAGTATTTGATGTGAACAACAAAGAGAGGCCCCCATGGCGTTGTTGTTCAAATTCAACAGTACCAAGGTCCGAAGTAATATTTTTTGTTCAAGTTAGTATCATTGTCTTAATGATCATACTTTGCTTCTCTATGCTCTTTCTCTTATCAGAAAGCTGTGAAGAGAAATCAATTTGGATTGCTCTCTTATCGAGTTTAGTTGGTTACATTTTACCTAATCCCAAACTATGAACAAAATTATTCTTACACATGACAGGGTATTCATGTCTATTGTAGGACCAAGTGGTTGTGATAAAACAGAACTCTTATTTCGAATGCTAAAAGGTTCGACCTTTTATCCACGCTTTGAAAAAATTTATTATTTTTACAAAGAGTTCCAACCACTTTTCAAAGATATGCAACGAGTTATACCAGGGATTGAGTTTCTAAAATACTCAGGCTTTGATATAACAAAAAATCTATCGCATTGTCTACTTATCTATGACGATTCATGTGAAGAAATCTTCAACGATAAAGAATTTGTAAAAATAGCTACCTCAGGACGTCATCGCAAATTACATGTTATATACGTCAAGCATAATTTGTTCCATCAAAGCAAATGGTCCAGAACCATTGATCTGAATACAACACACATAATATTATTCAAGTCGCTTCGTGACATTCAACAAATTGAATATCTTGGAAAACAGTTGAATTGTCTCCAACTGATAAAAGAAGCATACAAACTAGCAACTGCGGAGCCCTTTGGACATTTTATCATTGATCTCGATCCCAAAACCAGTCAGGGTTTACGATTTGCGTCACATATTATTGGACCTAATCCTTCAATTTTTTACATTCCTTCGGAGGAAGCCGTTGTTACACCAGTTACGAATGAAAAAGAAACATTTGCTTATGCTCAAGCAATGGGCAAATAGCACAAACAAGAACTCCAACATTGAATCCGAGTTACTTAAAGACGGCGACTTCATTTGGTTTCTGAGTGACTGTGTGATGAACGTACTCTCTGGAGTTGTTCCAGTCAATAAAAAAGAACTAAAGAAATTTGAAAAAACTCTGCGACAACTTTCAAACCTAGGGAAAGTAGGGAAAACTGAACGGTTAAAAATAATTCAATCTCCCTCGGGCAACAATCTCATTCAACTCATAGCATTACCCTGCATTGAATATCTAGAACAAAATGCATATTGAAGAGTTTGTGTTAATACCTAAACAGATGTATACAAGAGAACAACCTCATGTCTCTCAATTACTCAGCAACAAAAATATTCACAATCCAGCCAAGCAGATATCACTTCTCCAGAGAAACAAGTCACCATCAGCTCCTTCTGCCTCGCAACATGATACAGAACAACAAACTGACGCTTCAGTGGTTGATAGAAGTACAATTAACGAGTCTACGGCGAAATCATTTCCGACAGACAACACATCGACTATCAAAAAAGGAGTGCTGAATGATATTAGAATCTTGAAGGGGATAAAGTTTGAAAGAGCGAATTCAATACTGGACATAATAGAGGAATCAGATTCTGTTTCCTTGGACTCATCAAAGAGATTGCTTATTAATGGTACAAATACAGAAGTCCTTGCTGCTACATTTCTCTACAATCTACAGCAAACCACTTGCAAACTATCTTTCGAACAATTCAGTGTATTAACGCATCTCGATATTGGTTCGCATTTGACTTGTAACACTTACGCCAAAAAGTTTCTAAATTTATCATCTGAAGAGAGACTGCAATTTTTGGAATATGAGTCGGACAAAGAAGTTGCTTCAAAATCCCAGCGAAAGAAAACGAAAGCTTCTGACAACGACCAGAGAAACTTTGAAGAGGCAGAAAAAGAAATCAAACCAACCAGCCCCTGGGAGAATTACTTCCTATCAAGTTAAACAGTTAGACAAATTGTACACTAAAGGCAGTGCTGCATTTGGTAGCATTGCTAACTTGAAGAAGGTTAGCGGTTTTACCAGAGACAAAATTGTTCGCTATCTTCAGTCGAAAGCCCCGTACACGAAATACAGACAATTCAGGAAAAGTTTTCCCCGACTGAAAGCTGTTGCATATAGAATAAATGAAATCTGGTCTGTCGATGTTGCGTATATGGATAAAGTTGCCAAACACAACAACGGTGTAAAATATTTGTT
Source organism: Convolutriloba macropyga (assembly GCF_964194025.1). Classification (NCBI taxonomy): domain Eukaryota; kingdom Metazoa; phylum Xenacoelomorpha; order Acoela; family Convolutidae; genus Convolutriloba; species Convolutriloba macropyga. The sequence goes on from NC_134482.1 coordinate 45,955,038, forward strand.
AGTGGCTGTGGATGTTTTATCACGTTACTTACGAGTTCAACCAATGAAAGCTTTATATGCAAAAGATGCTGTTGAAGCGTTCAAAAAAATGATCAAGAAGAAACAACCAGAAAAAGTATGGACAGACAAGGGATCAGAGTTCAAAGGAGATTTCAAAAAATTTTGTGAAAAGAAGGGAATTCATTTATATACAACAGAAAGCGAAACCAAGTCGGCATTTGCAGAGAGGAACATTCGATCGCTTAAAAACATCATTTACAAATATTTGGAAGAAAAGTGGACTTGGACATATATTGAAGATTTACCCCAGTTTGTAAATACTATAAACAGTCGTGTTAACCGAGTAACCCATTTAGCACCTAATAAAGTTTTCAAAAAACATGAACCAATTTTAATATCATAAGCAATCAACACAACAAAGTACAAACAAAAATACGAAAAAGGAGACCTTGTTAGGATTGCAAAGCACGACGAAAAATTCAGAAAAGGTTATAAACAAAATTATACAGACGAAGTTTTTACGATATTCAAAATTGCTACCGTGAGTCCACCAACGTACAATCTTTTAGATGCAAACAACGTTATAATTGAAGGTAAATTTTATGAACCGGAATTAGTCCAATTAAACGTGTTAGTTACTGCAGACGAATAAAATGAATCCCGCCAAAGAATTCACAATCGACCTAATATCCAACGCATCAATGGAAGTTTTTGGTGAAAACACAATGGCAAAATTCCGTAACCAGTTATCTCAACCACTTATTTTGGATGGAGAATGGCAAGTAGCTTTATCTTCAATATCATTCCCATCAAACATCAACAACGTCAATTCAAACGGGTTAGTCGTTTATTAAAACTCGGGAGTGGAACTCGACGCCTCAAATAATCGCAGTGGACACCTCAGAAAAATTCGCAAAAGGCATTTACAGTAGCTTGGATCAACTAATGGATGAACTCAGGCGAATTGCTCAGTTTAAACAATTTGATTTTACTTTTGACAAAATTACTCATAAACTGGTTTTACAATTCGGAGCGAATGAGGGTTTTTCATTTGAAAACGAAGAAGTTCCAAGTATTCTCGGCTTCAAGGGTATAAAAGACAACTCGCATGATGGATACATTCATATTGGATACAAATCACACAAAACTCTCAATAGACACCAAAGTGATTTTCCAGTTGATATAACTTGTGGCTCACAATTAATATTTGTCTACATAGACGTTATAGAATATCAAATTATAGGAGACGTGAGAGCTCCTGTAATTAAAATCATTGAGACCGAAAGGCGTCTAAGAAACGGCAGCATAAACACTGTTACACCCATTCATCACAAGACATTTACAATTCTGGATTACAAGCCCATACTTTCTAACAATATTCAGAACATTAAAGTGGAGTTGAGGAACGAAGCCGGAAATCTTATTCCATTTATTGGTACAGGAAAAGTGATAGTAGGCTTAAAGTTTCAAAAAATCAAGTGAAATGGAAGCTTACTACAGCAACCAAGCATCACAGTCAATGCCACATTTCTCCGGTCATTATCGTCAAAGAGGAAGTGGCTTTGGAGCCCTCGCAGCAGGTATTGGAAGAGTTGCTTTACCATTGGCAAGAAGAGTTATATGGCCCACTGCCAAAAGAATTGGCCGAGAGCTTTTAGTGCAGGGTGCACCTGAGTTGGTTGAAGTAGCAACGAAACGAAAGTCGGCAAAGCAGGCGTAGAAAAGCACGGTTGCAAAAACAGCCCGAAAACAATTTGGTGGTTCTCTCCATTCACGCATAACACGAGGCCGGCAAGTTATTAAACGTCGAAGACAACAATATGCTAAACCTCGAACCTACAAAAAACGTTCCACTAAAAAAATCATTTCTCGAAAACCAAAGCCAAGAAGAAGTCGACTGGATTTTTTCTCTCGAGTCAAAAATGCGAACTAATATTGTAATACCTTCCGAAGCCACTCACAGTTCCTTGGATTTATTTGAAAAACCACCTTTGCTAGTCACCTTTGATCAATCATTTGAGCAAAAAACTGGACCACTTTATTCTCCCTCTGGATCATCGCTCGAATTCGAAGTTGTAGGCGATCGCAACAATTTCATAGATTTGCAGAAAATTTATTTGGAAGTAAAATGTCGAATACAAAATGATGATGGAACTGATTTGCGATATACCGCCGGCGATGCAACCGCAACCGATGCTGCATATTTTGTCAACAATGTTCTTCATTCACTGTTTGCCGACTGTACTGTTTCTGCAAATGGAATAAAAATTTCCTCAGCTAATGGACACTATGCTCATAAAAGTTTTATTGTAACAGAATTTTCACATGGAGCCGATGCAAAGGAAACTTGGTTAAAGTGTCAAGGTTACGAGTATGAGCCGAACCCCGCTGGTATAGCTGCAGCTTCAAGGGATGCAAGGCAAGTAGCTGTGAGAGAATCGGAACAAATTACTTTATATGGAAAGCTCGCTGTTGATTTCTTTTCCTGTGAAAAGCATTTAGTAAGTGGTGTTACCTTAAGACTTTCTTTCCGAAGATCGCAAGATTATTTTGTTACCATTAGTGAGACAGCGGCAAAAAATTACAAAGTTAAAATCGATGAAGCAAACTTATTTGTTAGAAAGATGACAGTGTCAGACAACGTTGTTGGAGCCATTGAAAAAACACTCCTAAAAACTCCGGCAATGTATCGCTACAATGAAGTAATAACAAAAACATTCCTCGCAACAGCAGGTCAACGCAGTTGGAAACATGAAGATATTTTCACAAAAGAACCAATAAGGCGGCTAATTGTTGCATTGTGCAGGAGCAATGCATTCATTGGAACTAACAATATCAATCCCTACCACTATCAAAAATTTGATTTGAGTGAAATTACGGTCTATCGAAACGGGTTCGCAACAGCTGGCACTCCAATGTTAACAAATGATAACAAGCGCCTGTATTACAATTCAATGAGTGCCCTAGCTTATGTTGAAAACGGTCATGGAATACCCCTAAGTGATTTTGCGCATCACTTTATAATGGTCTTTGACTTAAATAGCACGCAAGAGGCGACACACGATTTTATTCATCCCGAACTAACAAACTCATCATTATCGGTTGAACTGAAATTTGATACTGGTTTGCCAAACAACATTGAAATTTTCTTCCTGGGAGAAAAATCGTCTACTGTGTACATTGACTCTGCAAGAAACGTATCCAAAAATGTTCTACCTATGAATCCTTACTAATGGATGAAGACCAAATTTATATTCATATTCAAAAGTGTAAACATCTCAAATTTAAATTTCGAGGTGTTTATGCGGCTGACAATTATCCCTTAAATTTACCAGTTAACAGTTTTATAATTGTGAATGCATCGCGAGCTGATTCTATTGGTTCACATTGGGTGATGCTTGCGAAACGCTACGCATACCCCGTACTATACTTTGCAGATCCGTTAGCACTACCTCTGACTGCCTATAAAGACATTTTCTCCCGCTTACAGCAATGTACTGATTTACATATGATGATGGATATTATGGAGCACAGAAGAGATATTCAGTCTCCCCTGCAATCAGCAGACTCGCAACTGTGTGGTTTACTTTGTATCTATATTGCTCATTATTTCTATAGCAGTAAGTTTCCATTTGTACCTGATGTAAATGAATTGCAATTGTTGGCATTTTTAAAACATATGGAGTGAAATTGAATTAATTTTTCTATCACAGTACTATTTTAGACAGTAGAATTTTTACAGAGCTGAAATTTTTTCAAATAGTCTGAAGTCTCACGTACAAAACTTCCCTGCCCACTTAAAATTATATCCATAATCTGATAGAGAGAAGAAGAATGTTCACCGAGCATTAGTTGACAAAAACGTTTTACAGTCACATCGGGGATAGTAGAAGCACGTTTGTTAGAAGTGGTAGTAGTAATGGTTGAGAGTCTTTTCACAAGGTTAGGCAGAGGAAGTTGTTTTTTAGTTTTGTTGCTTAAAACATGATTACATTTTGACAAGTACTCCACAGCAACATGTAAGCGAGAGACAATAGCACCATGAGCAACAAAATTTTTCTCCGTAGGCTAAATAAGGATTTTAAAACAAGTCACAAGGCAAGGTATCGTCGCAGGAGCATACGAAGAAAAAACAATTTTATCTTTGGGTCCTGTATCTTCAAAAATGAGATGCCAATGATTGGAACCAAACAAACAACCATCGATAACAGTCGAAGATGAATGATAACCGTACGCATAATTTTCTGTTGCAGAATCCTGAGGTTTTTGTTCTGTGTCGCAGATAGTGTATCTGAATCGTTTTTGAAATTAATCAGGACTGTTTTTGTACATAGCTTCAACCATAATAAGAGACTAAACTGAGTTAGTAAACAGTGAATTACCTCTATGAATTATTGGGTTTGAGTTGAAAACATGATGTAAACAAAATTTCAAGGTCGTTCGAATACGAAAATTCTTTACATTGTTGTTATTTTTATTGCTTGTAAACAAATTCTGTCTAGACATTAAGTAAACAAACTATAGCTGTCTGGTTTCTACGAAGCTCAGCAATTAAAACAAAGCTGTCGCATTTTCCCGAAGTTCCAAAATCTTTAACCTGAGGTAAATTTTGGATTGTTTTCATTGCTTTTCAAATAAGTTTTGTCTAGACATTAAGTAAACAAATCAGATTTGTTGAAGTTGTGTACACGAATAATGGCTGTCTTAATTTCCCAAAGTTTTTAAAACTTTGCTGTGATTGGGTGACGACTTGAATAAAAATCCATATTTGTAACATAACTAATGGTTCCAACTTTATGGCTTGCAAACAAAGTTTCCGAAGACATTAGGTAAATAAATTGAGTCTGATGGAACTTTCCGATGTTATGTAACCTTTGTTCTGATTGGCTGACGACTTAAGATATAATCTATTTTTCATTGCTTTTCAAATAAATTTTGTCTAGACATTAAGTAAACAAATCAGATTTGTTGAAGTTGTGTACACGAATAATGGCTGTCTTAATTTCCCGAAGTTTTTAAAACTTTGCTGTGATTGGGTGACGACTTGAATTAAAATCCATATTTGTAACATAACTAATGGTTCCAACTTTATGGCTTGCAAACAAAGTTTCCGAAGACATTAGGTAAATAAATTGAGTCTGATGGAACTTTCCGATGTTATGTAACCTTTGTTCTGATTGGCTGACGACTTAAGATATAATCTATTTTTCATTGCTTTTCAAATAAATTTTGTCTAGACATTAAGTAAACAAATCAGATTTGTTGAAGTTGTGTACACGAATAATGGCTGTCTTAATTTCCCGAAGTTTTTAAAACTTTGCTGTGATTGGGTGACGACTTGAATTAAAATCCATGTTTGTAACATAACTAATGGTTCCAACTTTATGGCTTGTAAACAAAGTTTCCGAAGACATTAGGTAAACAAATTGAGTCTGATGGAACTTTCCGATGTTATGTAACCTTTGTTCTGATTGGCTGACGATTTAAGATATAATCTATTTTTAGTAATATAACTAATCGTTCCAACCTTATGGCTTGTAAACAAACTTTCTGAAGACATTAGGTAAATAAATAAAGGTTGACGGAACTTTCCAATGTTATGCAATGTTTGTTATGACTGGTTGATGACATGATAAATCCATTCTTAGTAAATAGAATTATTGTTTCAATTATTCTGTTTGTTTATCGTCATGAGAAATCATCAAATTTTTGGGGAACAGGAGAACCACTTGTTTACCGAATTTCTATAGAAACGTTGACTGTTAACTTTTTAAAAAAAATTTATCTTTCCTAATCCGATATTTAGTCAATTTCTAATTTTTGGGAAATGCCTGCAAAAGACCGACATTTACAGATCATCTGTGAAAAATGTGGAAAATCTATAGTAAAATATCACATTGCTCGCCATAGAAAGACTTGTTCTAGCGGTACCTTATACTGCAAGAAACGAAACTGTAATTTTGCAACAAAAAATTCGGCAGAACTATCGTACCATATTGCCAAATCGCATGGATCGGAAAAGCGTAACACCTTAAACAAGTGCGTTGTTTGTCAGAGAGATTTTCCAAGTTTCTACTCGCTGCAGCTTCATCGCAGGAAGATACACCAAGTTAACACGAAAGTTGGGAGCTTAAACACAACCCGTGTCCGTGAAATAGTTGATGAGTTGAATGAAGATAGTGAAAAATTGAAAGAGGAATTAGCAGCATGTCAGCATTTACTAGTAGATGTGCACGCTGAGCATGGAAGACAAGAAGTTTTCAACTTCAGCCTGTCGAAATTGGACACCAACGAAATCAACAAAAAACTTGATGAAGTTTTTGAAAATCTCAAATGTGCTGCAAAAGTTAATCTAGCTTTGGGGTTCCTGTTGCAGAACGTAGAGAACAACGACTATCATTATTATTATCCGCACGAAAATAATTTACTTCTGGATAGGGCGCATTTGTTGAGCAATAAAAACGATTTACTCAACCTTCAAAGTGAAATTGGAAAGCTTGACTTGATTGAAACCTGTACACAGGAACGCCAGAACTCAAAGTGGCGATTCGCTTTAACTACGAACGTTACAATCTTTGCAGCTCTCTTAAAAAATATTCCTTTGGGTTGCCTGGATTCTGTTCTTCCGGAACCTTTGTTAAGAAACCCAGAAGTTAATTGTCTGGTTTCAAATGGACATGATGTACCTTATAACGATAACTTATGTCTATTCCGCGCAATTTCCATTCATTTATTTGGATCCGTAGATGTTGAACCACATGCAATGCAACTGTTTGACAATTTTGTTTCGGCCACTGACTGTGATCCTGAAAACTTCATGGGAGTTTCTCTGGATCAAATCCCAGTAATTGAAAATTTAGTCCAAAAAAATATCTTCATCTATGATTTTACCATTGAAGATGGTGAAATAGTTGGCGAACTTATTCGACGAAGCATTGAACGATATGAGGGAAACATTAAATTACTTCGCTATAACAACCATATCTGTTATGTAAATGATATCAACAAATTCTTCAAGAAGTTCCGCTGTCCCAGCTGCGACGTCTTCTTCAATCACTCTGGAAATTTTAATCGCCACTTACGAACTTGCAAAGAACGAGTGAAAAATATCTATCCGAGAGGTGTTTATTCGTTAAAGGAAACATTGTTTCAGAAACTTGAAAACTTCTCAATCGCTTATCCAGAAGATTGTACCCTCTTCAAAAATTTTGCCGTCTTCGACTTTGAAGCAATATGTGACAACTCATCGGAAATTAGTAGCTCTGCTACAACATCATGGATTGGAACTCATGTACCAGTATCTGTTTCAATTTTCTCCAATCTGTTGAAGGAACCAATTTTCTTGTGCGAAGATGATCCTAATCGTCTCATCATATCATTTGTAGCTCAACTTGAAACATTAGCAGCAAAAAACAAAGCGGACATGAGACCTAAGTTGTTGGCGGTGGAAGCAGAGATCAAAACTAGGTTGAGTGATATTTCCTCTAGATTGCAGGTTGTTTCCGAAACTCAACCAAATATCAGTAACAAAACGGAAGATAGCAATGCATCTGAAAATTTTTTACGATTCCAGCAAAAGCAGCTCCTTGATCTCCAGCGTCATTTTGATAGTTATGTTGACATTTTACCAGTTTTTGGATTCAACAGTGGAAAATATGACCTTAACCTAATCAAAACTTATCTCATTCCTCATCTAATAACTGATAGATCTATTCAACCTACGGTAATAAAGAAGGCAAACCAATTTATATCTTTTAGTTTTGGTGACATTCAGTTTCTCGATATTCTGAACTTTCTCGGTGGACCTACATCTCTGGATTTATTTCTGAAAGCATATCAGTCCGAGGAGACAAAAGGATTTTTTCCGTATGAATGGTTTGATTCGTTGACGAAACTTGACTGTGACAAACTTCCTCCCTATGACTCATTTTTCAGCAAACTGAAAAACTTTAATCCTTTGGAGAAGGAGTTTTCTGAGTTCGAGAAGTTAATACAGCGTGGGAAAGACGAGAAGATAATCCTAAAGGAGATGGGACTGAAAGAGAAGCCGCTGTCAGGAAAACAAAATTATGCTCTTTTAGCAGATTTGTGGAAGAATGAGGGTATGAAAACTTTTCGTGATTTCCTTCGATGGTATAATAACAAAGACGTTGTACCAACTTTGACTGCAATGAGTAAAATGATTGAGTTTTATCAATATATTGAAGCGCAGTTGTACACTTCCAAATTTGGCTAATATTTGTCTTCACAAGTCAACAAGTTCAAAATTTTATCCGTTCATCGATAGCGACAAAGATTTACATGAAAAAGTTTGAAGTGAAATGACTGGTGGGTCTTCTATCGTCTTCACAAGGAAAGCTGTTTCAGACAAGACATTCATCCGAACATCAAACAACATTTGTAAGGCGATAGTTGGAATAGACGCCAGCCAATTGTATCCCTTCGCCATGTGTCAAGCGATGCCAACGGGTTTGTACACTAGGTGGGAGTTCGATTCTGATCTCCAAAAGTTCAAAGCTCGTCAGAACAAGATTAGAAAATTTGAAAACATGGTTGTTTCTTACTATCAAACAATCAGACCGGACTTTACTATTGAGAGCACCTATACAATTGGAAAACAGAAAAAAAATGATTGGTTTAGTGTTGATGGCTTTTGTGGACACTGCAATACAATTTTCGAAGCTCTCGGATGTTACTACCATTTCTGTCCTTGTAGAGAAGCTCAACCCTCTCTTAGCGAGGAAGAACTTAAACATGGTCTCCAGAAGCGAGAATCTGATAAGTTAAGAAAAAAACACTTTGAGAAAAAGGGATTCAAAATTATCGAGATGAGGGAGTTTGAATGGTGGGATCAGGTTCAGATGAGCTCTTTTCTGAAAAATCACGTTAGAAAAAATTTTCCCTACAAACTATCCTTCAGCATGGAAACCCTGCTGAAGCGGATAGATGAGGATAAATTATTCGGTTATGTACAAAGCGACTTAGAAGTTCCGGAGGAGCTCTAGGAACGATTCGCAAACTTTCCTCCAATTTTCAAAAATAGCAACATTGGAAGAGAAGATATTGGAGATTTCGTGAGAGAGTATGCTGAAAAGAACGATCTATTGATGAAACCACAACGAATGTTGATTTCGAGTTATAAATTAAATAATGGAATAGTTATAACGCCATTACTGAAGTTTTACTTGAAGCTTGGACTACGTTGTACTAAAATATACCGATTTGTCGAGTATACGCCACAAAAGTGCTTCAATGATTTTGTGCAATCTGTTGTTGATGCGAGACGAAAGGGAGATGAAAACCTTGACTCGAGCGTTGTTGCTGAGACTATGAAGTTACTTGGGAACAGCTCGTATGGTTATCAGATTATGGATCGAAGTCGACACACCGAAACTCTCTATCTTAATGAAGAAAAAACTCATAAAGCAATTAATAACCGTCTTTTTAGAAGACTCAAAGCGTTTCGAGAGATATCTATGAAGTTGAACTAGTGAAAAGCACAATTGAACATCGTGAACCAATAATTGTTGGATTTTTTATCCTTCAGTATGCAAAATTGAGAATGTTAGAGCTTTGCTACAACTTTTTTGACAAGTTCTGTGATGTTAAAAAATTTGAAGAGCTTGAGATGGACACTGCCTCTCTGTATATGGCACTAGCTCATGAGATTCTCCACGAATGCATTCGTCCCGAAATGAAGAGCACTTGGAAAGAACTCCGAAGTAATGACTGTGTAGAAAATTTTCGCGCTGATTGTAACAAAATTTTTTTTCCGAGAAACTGTTGCCCTAAACATGTGAAACATGATAAGCGGGAACCTGGATTATTCAAGGAGGAGTTTCGATGTACTGAAATGTTGTCTCTATGTAGCAAAACTTATTTCTGTTACGACTCTAGAACGAAGAAAACTAAGTTCAGCAGCAAGGGACTCAACAAGAATGTTCTAGAAGAAAATTTTGATGGACCATTGCAGAAGTACAGAAAAGTACTGGATGAAGCAGTGAATGTATCCTCGACTAACAGAGGATTCAAAACAGTAAATCATCAAGTTCTCACGTACGAACAAACAAAAATGGGACTTTCCTATTTCTATCCAATGCGAATGGTGGAGGCAGATGGAATACATACAAATGAAATTAAAACTCTACTTTCAAAAGTTTTACATACGTCATCTATATTTATTTTCGCTGATACATGATAGGATTCTGATTAGATTTTAAGTGTTTTGAGTAATTTTATAGAGTATTGTATAACTAGTCTTGGTATTCATTGTAATAAATTAACTATCGTTAGGGAAAAAAACATTGAAAGCTGCTTTATTTTTCATTCAAAGCTAAACATGGACAAATCTAATGAGTTCTTTAATCGTGTCATCCTCCTTATATCAATTAGCTTTCCTTATAAGGAATGTCAGGAATTTATTCAATCTTTAGTAGCGTTGATCAATTTTCCTTATTGTTTTTTGTGACGTCATAAATCCATTTTATAGCGTAATTTGTGACGTCATAAATAGTATGCATTTCGTACTCATCGAGCTCTTTCCCTTTTGATGAAAAAAATTACAATGACTAATTAAAAATAACATTGATTAGGGTTTTCCTTAATCATCCCACTATGTGAACATCCAAGAACAGTCTTAATACATGTGAGCATCTAAGACTAATTTTAATGCTTGTGAGAAGCTATAGCTAATCTTAATACATGTAATACTATACCTAATTTTAATACATGTAGAAGCTATACCTAATCTTAATACATGTAGAAGCTATACGTTATCTTTATACATGTAGATTCTATACCTAATCTTAGTACATGTAATTAAAACTCTGAACGATCTGAAATTAAAACTATACTTTCAAATATTTTACATCCGTCATCTTTATTTATTTTCGCTGATACTTGATAGATTCTGATTAGATTTTAAGTGTTTTGAGTAATTTTGTAGTGTATTGTATAACTAGTCTTGGTATTCATTGTAATTGATTAACTATCGTTCGGGAAAAAAAACTTTGAAATTCAAAGTTAAACATGGACAAATCGAATGAGTTCTTTAATCGTATCATCCTCCTTATATCAATTAGCTTTCCTTATAAGGAATGTCAGGAATTTATTCAATCTTTAGTAGCGTTGATCAATTTTCGTTATTGTTTTCTGTGACGTCATAAATCCATTTTATAGCGTTCTTTGTGACGTCATAAATAGTATGCATTTCGTACTCATCAAGCTTTTTCCCTTTTGATGAAAAAAATTACAATGACTAATTAAAAATAACATTGATTAGGATGTTCCTTAATCATCCCACTATGTGAACATCCTAGAACAGTCTTAAAACATGTGAGCATCTAAGACTAATTTTAATGCTTGTGAGAAGCTATAGCTAATCTTAATACATGTAATACTATACCTAATTTTAGATGTAGAAGCTATACCTAATCTTAATACATGTAGAAGCTATACGTTATCTTTATACATGTAGATTCTATACCTAAT
>NC_134482.1:45966727-46024227 GCF_964194025.1 Convolutriloba macropyga
CAGTGTTCGACCTACAAAACTTCCAGCAATCGTTGAAAGAGTCCGTCCATTTGGCAATGAAATTCAAAACTCGTCAGAATATGTTGTGAGAACTCTTTTTGAATAAATTCGATATTGTAAATTTTATACTTGAATTCTTTTAGTTTTTTGTGATGTATTTATACTTTCGTTTTAATTCACTTCTTTTTATGTTGAACTATTTCTTTACTCCAAGCACTTTGCAGGCTATTTTCAAGCAAAAACACAGCAACTTTTGTCAAGATTTGATAATTACTTTGATAAGAATTCTGCTTCTTAACAAGAAAGTCGATTTAAAAATTGATTTTTAATAAAATAACTGATATTTTTTTCGATTTTTGAAAAAATCTTTGGTTTGAAAATTGATATTTAATAAAGCAAAACAAGTTCGAAAGTTGTCATTTTGAAATGTGAAGAAAATTTCTTTTTTTGCGCAAAATCATACCGTAAAATGAAAAAAAATGAATATTTTTTGCGTCTTTATATGACACATTTTGAACATTTTTTCGACATTTAAGAAATTTTTTATATCTCAAAATTTGATATTTAAGAGAAATTGTTAGAAAAATTTTCGATTTTTAAGAGAAAACGTTGAAAATTATTTCGATTTTTGTTAAAAATCGAAAAAATTTTCAACGTTTTCTCTTAAAAATCGAAAATTTTTCTAACAATTTCTCTTAAATATCAAATTTTGAGATATAAAAAATTTCTTAAATGTCGAAAAAATGTTCAAAATGTGTCATATAAAGACGCAAAAAATATTCATTTTTTTTCATTTTACGGTATGATTTTGCGCAAAAAAAGAAATTTTCTTCACATTTCAAAATGACAACTTTCGAACTTGTTTTGCTTTATTAAATATCAATTTTCAAACCAAAGATTTTTTCAAAAATCGAAAAAAAATTCAGTTATTTTATTAAAAATCAATTTTTAAATCGACTTTCTTGTTAAGAAGCAGAATTCTTATCAAAGTAATTATAAAATCTTGACAAAAGTTGCTGTGTTTTTGCTTGAAAATAGCCTGCAAAGTGCTTGGAGTAAACAAATAGTTCAACTTAAAAAGAAGTGAATTAAAACGAAAGTATAAATGCATCACAAAAAACTAAAAGAATTCAAGTATAAAATTTACAATATCGAATTTATTCAAAAAGAGTTCTCACAACATATTCTGACGAGTTTTGAATTTCATTGCCAAATGGACGGACTCTTTCAACGATGGCTGGAAGTTTTGTAGGTCGAACACTGATGGGAGTTATCGCAACCTCATCAGTCAGCACAATGGGGTTGTGAGCTGTTCCGTCCTCTATGGAGGGGGTTGTCATTGACGGTGTAGTCGACATATCAGTCGAACCACAATATTGAGCTGGATCGAAGTTTTCCAGATCGTTAAATGACCACGTGGTGCTAGTATCGACACTCAATTCGCTTTGTTCTGCCAGCATTGCTAACTATCTGGAGAAGGCTGTTTTGCGGCTCTGGACTGGATACTTGACAAGTTCAAATTTTGATTGCTAAATGTAACTTGATTAAAAATAAAACTCTTGATTAGTGAGACTTTATCTTCTCTCGAATATTCTCAATTCTCTACGAAGAAGTGTAAAAATTTGTCTTTCTAAGCATTAGACAACAATGAACAATACACATATAGCAATGTGTTTGGAAAATTGTCCCAATTTTTTCCTGTTCAGCAACTTCCGAGGAAGGATAATGGATCAGTGAAAGAAAGTGTTCGGATAACAAAGAGACGGAACAACATACAAAATTTCATGAGTCTGAGAAATTCGAATGGCACTATTTTTTGATGTTGTAGACATTGGCTTTTAAACTATATGGATCACAAGAACTGGATAAAAACACAGATAAGGTTATTAGTGCTTTCCTCTATCGACGACCCTTGCAATCTTTCTAGACGATGAGTAGTCGCTGATTATGGTAGACTTTTTGACATTTCAAAGACAAACTAAGTTTCTCAAAGCATTAAAACAAAATATTTGCTGTTGACTTCCTGATGCATTCTAAATTTAGCAAAATATTGTTTTCAATAATTGTACTTGATTTTTATTGATATCTAATTATTATATATTTTTCAATAACAATTTTTTTATACTACGAACTTTAGGTGTTGACAGTTTTGAGCACTGCTAGTGAGTATTTCTGTAAGAAAATGAGTTTCATATAGTAGATTGGTTGCATTTGTAAAGTAAAATTATTGTTATTTTTTATTCCTAAATTATCTTGTTAACTGATTTTGTAAATTTTCTGCTCTAAGTCTTTTGCCACCTAACATTGAAAACAAGTGACTTATGAAACATTGAAAACAAATGTTAGGTGTCTGCTGAAGATAATTTAAATGATTCGAAATCCTCCTTTGTAGGAATATTATTTCCGACCTATTGTAACAGTATGACATACGTACGTAAATTTCATTTCAATGATTTGGTTGTTAGGCTAGCTTGAACAAAGAGAAAGCTAATTTTCAACAATTTTACTCGTTTTTAGCTGGATAACAGTATCAATTAGAGGATTGTTCATTCTTGATAGGTAAAATTGTCCTACTTAAAACAAATTTTGTAAAATTGACATTTGGTTTTTGTTCCTGAGCTGGCAGTCAATCGATAAAAACTTAGTTGTCTACGAAATTTCCTATCTCTATAACAGATTAAACACTGTAGCAAGCAGACAAAATTGTCATTATCATTGCTCTGTATCCAAAATACTACCAGACCTTTTTATTTGAAATGAAATAATTTTGCAATGTTCTTCTATCTTTATCTTGACAATATAATCTCAAGAAAAATTTGTTGAATTTGGTAGGCAAGTTCCTATTGCTTTTTAACTTTCCTGAGATATTTTGGAAAACAGATTATAAATTTTACAGAAATTTTGCGTCGAACAGAAAAATTTTAGGCCATACGCAACGGTTATTGTATGACTTTTTGTATTTATTCTGTTAAATTTTGCAGCTCAGCTGTATCACGTAGACGAATGATTGATGGACATGCAAAGTCCTTTGCTTTCATTGCCTGTTTTGAGAAATTCTCGTGGAGAGTCACATTTCCTACCAAAATTTGTTTCGAATCAACTCATTTTGTACTAGTTGACAAGACATTGTGTGTACTAGTCTTTCAACTGTCTTTTTTCCGATCACCTTTAAATCGTAACAAAATTGGTTAACCATGATGGGTGAAAAAAATTTTCATTATGTATTTGTTTTCGGAAAGAATTAAAAATTTTCAAGTTTGCTTCAATTTATTAGAGTTTATGCCATTTGATATCAATTTTGCGTGATTTCGAACTTTGTCATTGTATATTAGTTGGGAAAGTCTGCATCACATAACAAACTGTTCACTTTGACGAGATTTATACTGTGCTAGTCAACTTATAATTTGTTGATCAGTATTCTGTGGGTTTAGTATAGTATTTTGCTCATATTATCTCTCTATATTTGTACTGGATTAGTTCATTTGTTTTTTGAAAGTCATTATTTTCAACCAATCAGAATTAAGTATTTAACTTAGTCTAGAACATATAGAAAAGAGCACTCTATGACAAAAAATACCTTAAATTGATAAAAAATATCCTTTTTCTAAATATTTAGCATAGATTCTAACCAGCTAATCAACTAAGCACATTTTAAAAATTGCTTTTTATTGAGTGCGGGTAGTAGTTCTCCTGATTCGATGTTTTTTGAGTGGAAAAAACAGAATAAACAGCATGCTGACTAAAAAAGTCGATTTTATTTTTTTAACAATTGTGACTATTACTCAGTTAGCTACGTAAGTTGTTCTTTTTATCAACTTTATCAACCCACTGGGATAATTGTGCCTCAGTTTTCAAATTATTGATACTTTTTTAAGGTAAAGCCTAGATTGAGTATGTATTTTATTGTGCTTAGTTTATACTGTGTCCGTTATTTTTTAATTTCTAGTTCATCTGCTTTTCTATTATTTGACATTTTTCAAGTTATGAGCGACTACGAGCGAATATGAGCGTCTAGTACTGTGACAATGTCAGGTTAGCAAAAAGTAGTTTCGATCTACCGACCTCTGGGTTATGAGCCCAGCACGCTACCACTGCGCCTTCTTGCTATTTCATGTCGGCTATAGGTCATCTTGAAACATCTAGGTTAAATTGTGAAATCTTGACTTCAGTTTTCAGTAAAAACTTTGTAAAGTTTGATTCGATTTAACAGATTTATGCTATTTGACATCAGTTTTGCTTAATTTTGAGCTTTTTATTGTATTTTAATGCTAAAAACTTGCACCACTTAGCAAACTGTTCACTCTGACGAAAGTTGTATAGTACTAGTCAACTTTTAACCTGTTGATCACTTTTATTTATTTTTTATTGTATTTTGCTAACGTTGAAATCTGTGTCTTTGCCTGGTTTCATCCTCATGTGATTGTTTGAACTGGTTTCTTCAACCAATCAGAATTAAGTATTTGATCAAAATTTGGCTTGAAAAGCAAAAAGGAGGCAAAATTTTGCAAGAATTCTGCAAAAATTCTGCAAAAACTGCAAAAGTTCTGCAAAAATACCCTGCAAAACACCCTGATTGTGCGGATCCTAATAAGCTATGCCAGTAAGCTCCGATCGTTACTAGCCAATTTATTGACCTCGAGCAGCTACTATGACGTAATTTTAAACAAAACAGAAAAATTTTGCAAAAAATTGTGCAAAAATTCTGCAAAAAATACCCTATTCCTAATCTTAATACATGTCAACGGCTATAACTAATATTAATACATGTCGGTGGCTATAACTAATCTTAATACATGTCGACGGCTATAACTAATCTTAATACATGGAGATTCTATTCCTAATCTTAATACATGGAGATTCTATTCATAATCTTAATACATGGAGCCTAATCTTAATACATGGAGCCTATGCCCTATCTTAATACATGTAGACTAAACCTAATATTGATACATGTAGGCTATACCTAACCTTAATACATGTAGTCTATACTTAATCTTAATACGTGTAGAATATACCTATCCTTAATACGTGTAGACTATACCTAATGTTAATACATGTAGACTATACCTAATCTTAATACATGTAGACTAAACCTAATCTTAATACATGTAGATTATACCTAATGTTAATACATGTAGATTATAAATAATCTTAACGCATGTAGGCTATACCTAATCTTAATACATGTAGACTATACCTAATCTTATTACATGTAGACTATACCTAATCTTAATACATGTAGGCTATACCTAATCTTAATACATGTAGACTATGCCTATTCTTAATACAAGTAGGCTATATCTAATCTTAAAACATGCAGACTATACTTAATCTTAATACATGTAGACTATACCTAATCTCAATACATGTAGACTATACCTAATCTTAATACATGTAGACTAAACATAATCTCAATACATGTAGACTATACATAATCTTAATACATGTAGACTATAAATAATCTAAATACATGTAGGCTATACCTAATCTTGATACATGTAGACTATAAATAATCTTAATACATGTAGGCTATACCTAATCTTAAAACATTTAGGATAATTTGTGATTTTTTAAATTCAGTTTTCAGTAAAAATTTTGTAAAGTTTGATTCGATTTAACAGATTTATGCTATTTGACATCATTTTTGCTTAATTTTGAGCTTTTTATTGTATCTTAATGCTAAAAACTTGCACCACTTAGCAAACTGTTCACTCTGACGAAAGTTGTATAGTACTAGTCAACTTTTAACCTGTTGATCACTTTTATTTATTTTTTTATTGTATTTTTGCTAACGTTGAAATCTGTGTCTTTGCCTTGTTTCATCTCATGTGATTGTTTGAACTGGTATTTTCAACCAATCAGAATTAAGTATTTGATCAAAACTTGGCTTGAAAAGCAAAAAGGAGGCAAAATTTTGCAAGAATTCTGCAAAATTTCTGCAAAAACTTCAAAAAGTTCTGCAAAAATACCCTGCAAAACCCCCTGATGGTGCGGATCCTAATAAGCTAAGCCAGTAAGCGCCGATCATTACTAACCAATTTGTTGACCTCGAGCAGCTACTACGACGTAATTTTGAACAAAACAGAAAAATTTTGCAAAAAATTCTGCAAAAATTCTACAAAAAATACCCTATTCCTAATCTTAATACATGTCAACGGCTATAAATAATATTAATACATTTCGGTGGCTATAACTAATCTTAATACATGTCGACGGCTATAACTAATCTTAATACATGGAGATTCTATTCCTAATCTTAATGCATAGAGATTCTATTCCCAATCTTAATACATGGAGCCTAATCTTAATACATGGAGCCTATGCCCTATCTTAATACATGTCGACTATACCTAAAATTAGTACATGTAGGCTATAACTAATCTTAATACATGTAGTCTATACCTAATCTTAATACGTGTAGAATATAACTATCCTTAATACGTGTAGACTATACCTGATGTTAATACATGTAGACTATACTAATCTTATTACATGTAGACTAAACCTAATCTTAATACATTTAGACTATACCTAATCTTAATACAAGTAGACTATACCTATTCTTAATACAAGTAGGCTATACCTAATCTTAATACATGTAGACTATACCTAATCTTATTACATGTAGACTATACCTAATCTTAATACATGTAGGCTATACCTAATCTTAATACATGTAGACTATACCTAATCTTAATACATGTAGACTATACTTAATCTTATTACATGTAGACAATACCTAATCTCAATATATGTAGAGTATACCTAATCTTAATACATGTAGACTAAACCTAATCTTAATACATGTAGACTATACCTAATCTTAATACATGTAGACTATACCTAATCTTATTACATGTAGACTATACCTAATCTTAATACATGTAGGCTATACCTATTTTTAATACAAATAGGCTATACCTAATCTTAAAACATGTAGACTATACTTAATCTTATTACATGTAGACTATATCTAATCTCAATATATGTAGACTATACCTAATCCTAATACATGTAGACTAAACCTAATCTTAATACATGTAGACTATACCAAATCTTAATACATGTAGACTATAGATAATCTTAATACATGTAGGCTACACCTAATCTTAATACATGTAGACTATACATAATCTTAATACATGTAGGCTATACCTAATCTTAAAACTTTTAGGATAATTTGTGATTTTTTAAATTCAGTTTTCAGAAAAAATTTTGTAAAGTTTGATTCGATTTAGCAGATTTTATGCTATTTGACATCATTTTTGCTTAATTTTGAGCTTTTTATTGTATTTTAATGCTAAAAATTTGCACCACTTAGCAAAGTGTTCACTCTGACAAAAGTTGTCTATTACTAGTCAACTTTTAACCTGTTGATCAAATTTATTTATTTTTTTATTCTATTTTTGCTAACGTTGAAATCTGTGTCTTTGCCTTGTTTCATCTCAAGTGATTTTTTAAACTGGTATTTTCAACCAAACAGAATGAAGTATTTGATCATATCCTAGCTTGAAATGCAAAAAAGGAGGCAAAATTTTGCCAAATTTCTGCAAAAGTCGTATAAGTTCTGCAAAAACTGCAAAAAATCTGCAAAAAATACCCTAGATCTTATACCTAACCTTAATACATGTCAACAGCTATAACTAATCTTAATACATGGAGCCTATACCCCATCTTTATACATGTCGACGGCTATAACTAATCGTAATACATGTCGACGGCTATAACTAATCTTAATACATGTCGGCGGCTATAACTAATCTTAATACATGTCGGCGGCTATAACTAATCTTAATACATGTCGGCGGCTATAACTAATCTTAATACATGTCGGCGGCTATAACTAATCTTAATACATGGCGGCTATACCCAATCTTAATACATGGAGATTCTATTCCTAATCTTAATACATAGAGATTCTATTCCTAATCTTAATACATGCAACCTATACCTAATCTTAATACATTAAGACCGCTATACCTAATCTTAATACATGCTAATTCATTCCCTATCTTAATACGTTAGGGAGGTCCCAAATCCCGAAAAATACGCTATACCCTATCTTAATACATGGGGGACCTCACCCCCCCCCCCCGGGGAGTGTAGCTCACTATATTACTACTGACGTAGAGACGCAACAATTAAAGTCCGAAAATTTCAATTTAAAAATCAAAAAAGTTGTCAGCTACAGGAAGGAAAACAAAAAAGAGAAAGTAAATTTGTCGTAACAAGAATTAGAAAGTAATGTTCTTTTTTGAAACAAAGTTTCTAAGCATTTAATCTCTTGTAAGTATAAATAAAACTGAATGCACTGAACACTGCCCCTTTCCTTATGATTTGTCACTATTAATTCTAAATGAACTCATTTAAGAATCATGTAAATACACTTTCACACAGCTGAAGCTAGGCACGAATTGGATCAAAGTATCAGAATTATGAGAACGGATCCACACAGTTGAATATAAGCACTTATTGTATCAACTTGATACTTTTTATTAACAGCCTTGAAGAAGTCTGATATTGAAAAGAGGATAATGCTGAAAGCATTAGTCAAAATAGGGCAAGTCAAGAAAAAACTTGCGAAAATTGATTTCTTTTATTACAAAAATAGCCGTTCGGGCCTTAAAATTCAGTTTTTTATTACATGTATTGCATCAGTATATTTGTAGCATAAATTTGACTTCCAATTGAACTCAAATTTATCGAAAATTATGAGTTCTTTAAAAGACTGCGTCCAAAAACAATCTACATTGAATAAAATTGGAACTCAAAATTAGCTGACCGAGTACATGGAACTGCTCTTAACAACTCATATTCGTTGTTTCTGAATGGCACAAAATGACAAAAATTAGTGGCATAAAAGGTGGTGATGTCAAAGTTTTCTAATGTCAAAAAAGTCTGATTTCAGCTTCAGATCTGAGTGTAATCAACAAAAGTGCAAAATGCAGAATGACAAATCTTTTATTTTTTTCAGTCGATTGTGCATGCGGATAAAGTTCACGCTATCACAAAATTTTCTCAAAAGTGTTCCTTAGTTTTTAAGGCTTGATATGAAATATCTTTCTAATTTTCTGATTTTTAAATTTGCGATTTAAACAGATTTGCTTTTTTTTCCTTACAATTGGTGATATAAACAGATCTCAACGAATTTCTCCCTGTTTATCAGTACTAGAGAAGAAACTAAAGGAAACTGAAATTTGGATGAAATGATAGGTTAACGGGTGAGGGAGGGGTTAAAAACTTATCAAAAGGTCTAAAAATTTGCTGAAAGCTTTTTTCTGAAAAACGCAGCTTTTTTGTATTTCCGTACAATGTAGACATTGGCAAAACA
The DNA here is from genome assembly GCF_964194025.1 of Convolutriloba macropyga. NCBI lineage: Eukaryota > Metazoa > Xenacoelomorpha > Acoela > Convolutidae > Convolutriloba > Convolutriloba macropyga. Next base: position 45,976,059 of record NC_134482.1, read on the forward strand.
ATAAGATACTTTTTTATAGATACCGGTCAAAAACCGGCGTTAGTTGTAGATGATTGAGCTTTCACGAAACTTTTAGCTAAAATTGATCAAAAGTTAATTTGTATGAAATTGTGGGCAGAAAAGGCGTTTTCCCCAAAAAATGAAAGTTCCTGAAAGTTCTTTGTGGTGAAATTCTAGACGCAGAGAGTTGTCAGTTTATACCGCATATGGTAGCCTGGGATTCCCTCAATATTTTCAAAAGTGGTCTGAACAAAAAAAGTTGGGCTGCCATAAAGCTCTCCCATTTTCAAAAAATGTGGGAACAATAACATTTTTAAGGAATTTTACTAGATAAAAATATTGATTTTTTGCTTGAAAGTTCAGCTTGAGCTATTATACAACTTTTGGAAAAGCAATGAAAAATTGAGAAGTGCAAATCCAATAGAAAACAATGAAGGTGACCCTGCTTTTAATCCCCACCAATCCCATCAACCTCAAGAAAACAAAATTACTGCTAACTTAGCAGTAGTAGCATCGTCTATCTTCGACTCTAATCAATATTTTTGTCAATCTTGATAAGTTTAGTCAAGTGCAGCTCGCATAGCTGAAGATTACATTGAGAAAAAGTAGCCAAATTTTGGAAACAGTTTGAGAGAGTAAAATATTTTTTTATGAAAAGTTTTCCAATTTGATTAATTCATGCTGGGTGTTCTTTTGTAGTTTTCATCGTGAAATGAAAATCGAGGTTGCATTCGAAAATTACACAATAATTATCCTCTGTTGCGCCTTGTCAAAAATTTTAATCAAGAACACGTGGAACAAAAATGCTATGTGATCATTTTTTTGCACTAAATACAAAGCAGACAAAATTATTGTGAAAGACAAAAGGTATTAGTGGAAAGTGCTAAAAATGGTGGTTTTTTCATCAAAGCAGGCTACAATTCAAACAAAACTATCAAACAAAAGAATAATATTTGAAGAGCTAACCATTTTATGCCGTCTTTGCTCAGAATGCTTTGTAAGCTTTTTATTGTTTTTAAATCAATTTTGGCAATGAAAGGATGAAGTTTGCACTTAAGCTATCTATCTAGCGCTAAAAATTTGTTTCAAACCCCAAAAACTACTTGAAAACATACGTGAAAGACAATTTTCATAACGTCCGCTAATTGAAATGTTCTACTTTTATTGTGCTTTCTAATGATTTCACTCAAATTAAATTTCAATCTGACAATGAATATATCGATTGACCAAAATTGACTACAAAAAGTCAGTTGACGCCCCGCCCCCACTGAGACGGAAAGATACGTTGCTTAATTGATTTTTACAAAATTTTTGTGAAAATGGTTTTTCCAAAAAGTAAATTTGGTTGTAAATGAATTTTGACTCGTTATATTGCAAAGTACATGCAATGTTTGAAATATACTTGCTATTGGTGGCAGGATATGAGGGATAATCTAGATTTTCCGTGAAATCTCTCAAAAATTGATGAACTTCATGAAATGAAATGATACTGTAGAAGTTTAGATGTCCTCTTAGTTTTCTTTGACTTGCAAATAACCATGCAGTAGTTTTGCAAAAGGCACTGGGCACTTTTTTAGACCAAGAAAAAGTCGACATTGCCCAAGATTTAAAAATAAGTTGAAATTGGTCCAATGTTAATGTACAGATGAGCTAATTAGCTCGCGTTTTTTGTTCCAATATAAATCCGCAAGCTGAAATCTCGAGGAAACTTTATTTCGCAGACGTCCATTTTTTTTCAGGTTCCAACAGTGCAGACCTCTTTAGACGCTTGCTGTCCAGATACAAAACTGGACGTTGGATCCTGTCTAACATGCGGACCGTGCGGTGCTTCAGGTGATAGCTGTTGCAATTTCGGCGGGTTTGATTGCGTCCCTGGTAACTCAGGTGAAGACGCAGACGCAATTAACTGTGTTTGCTTCGAACTTAGAACGAAACCAACTATTGAAACTATGGATCGTTGAGAGTATCGATAGCTATAGAGAAGAACTATACTGTTCGGCAACCCCACCCCCTCCCCCGCCACGCCACCTCAATCACTTATTATCAAGTGATAAATATTCCATTGACAAAGCATTCAAGGTTGCTGCGAAACAGGATAGGTCTGTCTTGTTTTCTATCCCTCGTTATATCATTAAAATGAGAATAAGATCTGTATTTTGGTGATTTATCCTTTATACTGTAAATATCTGAAAAATTGTATATATGTGTACATTTTGCAATTCGAACCTATGGTTGTTCCTCAACTAGCTAGAAATTTATTGTTTGACCAGAATGATACGATTTTCAAACCTCAGTCGTTGTTGAGAATGAGTGAACAAACTTTAATTAGCGAGCATTATTTTTATATTGATATAATTTCAGGATGTATAATTTCTGCTGTTTAAAATTGCCCGTATTTAGCGATAACATAGACTTCCGTTTGTCTCAACAGTGGTCTGAAAACGATGAATAGTGAATGCCTTCTTCATTAATACCTCAGCGAGCTCTTATTGGTATTCTCTTGGTTTTAATGACTCGATAAGGAGTGTTCGATTTTCTATAGGTTTCCAAGACTGGACGAGTAATGATCTTCTCTGATTTTTACATAAAGCGCTTGTTCACGTACAAAGTGCAGTTGTTCCGACCCCTCTCGGGGGGGGGGGGGGGCTATATACTCAACTGGTTTTTTTTTGTTCAGACAATTTTGGCCGATCGATACATTCATCGTAGAGAGTTGTGAGTAGTATCATTAAAAAGCCCGTCCGACGTAGAATATGGAATTAAATTTTTTTTTAAGTTCGTTTTTTAGAGCGAGTTATCATGGTTTAAATTTTTGTGAATTTTAGACCGATTTGCGTTATTTTTATTCACATTTTCAAGAATTTTTGCCTAAACATTCGTAAATTTCGTAAAATGTGTAAAAATTGTTAACAATAGTACTGTTGATTTGAATTTTGATGACAAAAAGTACTATTAACTATTTTGATTTTAATTTTACGCAAAATTTTTGGCTAAATATTTCAAATTTCAGCCTTTTTCATCAAAATTGCCCAAAATAAACTTCTTTAGTCCACTTTGATTAAATTTGCCAAAGGTACACATCCAAAAACAACTAACACAATCTTTGTAAACTAAAAAGAGAGCTAGTCCTACTTCCACTTCTGTTGAGAATATTTAAAATTTTGCCGTTTTTTGAAAACTTTATTCTATGATTATCAAAAACGCAGCAGTTATTTTTCGTCTTTTAACTAACAAATTATCTAGGTCTATCACATTCAAAACATTTGAGTGTTCTTAACGCACGAACAGCAATAGCAAGGCTGGTTTGGTCCAATCTTGGACTGTTACAATCCAAAAATAATTCGGATTGTAATCAAACGGTCTTTTTTTTTTAAAAAAAAATTCGATCTTTTTATGTTAATCAAAGAAAGAACAATTCAAATGAAAGCGCACTGTTGATAGGTCTAATTAGCTTCCTAAGCAGTTCGAAATTAATGTATTTAATTTCCTTACTCAAAAGGTTATGATTGTTTTTACTTTCAAAAATGTTTGATTTTTAAATAAACAATGGCTTGAATTTTGCCACTATTTTTCAAGTTTGGTCAACTTGTAGCTTAGAATAAAAAGAATGCTTCTTCTTCTGTTTTCTACTGAATTGAAATTTAATCTTTTTTGCATGTTATATTATGGCTTTCTAGCTTTGATACTACTTGATTTCACATTTTTTATTTTTGGGCATTGAACCATTTTTCACAATTTTTTCTCGTTTTGTCACATTACCACAATATTGAAAGTTCACATATTATATTACTGGCGTTCAAAATAAGGAACAATTGAACATATAGAAATCTTAACAAGCAGGGAATATGGTTTTAACGGCTTTGACTCCCCTCTTTCGAAGAATTTTGAATTTTTTACATTTGTCTTTAACTGTCCTTTTTAATATCTTTTTAGTCGTATGATTGACAGTTCCTGGATTTTCCTGTATTTTGACAGTTCTCAATGATCTTCTATGGAGCAACGAATCAGCCTATTTTCTGATTTGCTTTCATGACTTTGAAAACAATTGTTTTCAAAAATTAAAAAATTAAACATTTTTTAACTTTTCTTTACCTATTTTTACCTAGTCTCGTTTATCACAGGTCACATTTGAAATTGAGATAGTCGAGGGAAGGTACAAGTTTACAAAATCTATTGTTTTGGAAGATTTAGTTTTGATTTTACTGAGTTCGACACAGGTTTTTTGCAAAAAAAAGTACTTATTTTTGTCTAAATTTGACGCTATTTTTGTAGACTTGAGGCAATCTGAATAATTACAGGTCTCAAGCGCTTCTTTGAACGAATAAACGAACCAATTTAACTGTTTACTTTTGTAGTTAATTGCTTTCATGTCTTTAAAAATAATTGTTTTTGAAAAATACAAAAGTTTTACTTAATTTTGCCCTTCTTTGATTTTTGTCTACCTATTACCTATTCTCATTAAAGAGAGCTCGCATATCACATTATTGGCGTTCCAGGAAGGCTGAATTGAACATATTTTTTGGGGCCAAATATGCCTATACGGCTTCGACAGCGTTTTCTCGCAAGTTTTACTTGAATTTTAGTTGTCTATTTGTTGTTCTTTTTGTAACCGCATAAAAAATTGAATGGAGACAGGTTTTAATGCTCTCCTTTAGAAGCGTTTGTGACCGTAAATGTGTTGGATGTTTTCATTTGCTATCTAATGGTTTTCGTTACTTTGAACCTGATTGTTTTCAAAAATTTAATCCAACTTTTCTGTTTTTTGTTTTTGTCTAATTGTTACCGGGCCTTATTATGGAGTGGTCCCATCTCTTTTTTTAGTGATGTACAAGTTATTTTTTTTGACTTTCAGTTTTTTTTGACGTTATTTTGACCTTGCTACTATGTGTTTTTTTTTAAAGTTTTGGATGTAATTAATGTTTGTTGTTATTGTTGTTTCATTTTGTCGTTCGTCTTGACTTGCTTTCTTGATAATGGCTGATTCATCAATCTAATGCGGCATTTGTTTCCTCCACTGAGTTATCTGCGTTGGAGGAGATCTTTTTGTGAACTTGAGTTTTTGGGGTTTTCTATTCTTTCCTCATTTGGTAGACATTTATGCCAAAAATGCGGATTAGCGGGTTCGGAACTTTGTGCGAACGCAAATTACCGAGCTTTCTTGTTTTAACGAAGGGTGAAAGTGATATAAACGTGCGTAGTTAAAAATATTCACGGAAGGGGAATATTTCTCTTCATTCACAGATTTCTTGTCGTTTTTATAAAACTTGAATTGTTTTTCTGACAGCAGTTAGCCAATTTTAGGTGCGTTTTGTTCATTTGGACTAATTGCTTTTCTAATTGTTAAGCTCTTACATCAAATCTGTTATATGATCGAGTGCAAAAATTATACAGCAATGATTTTTGAAAATTATTTTTGGAGCTCATCTTTAAGTTTTAGTTTTTTTTATAGCTGTAAGGTTATCTTAGTTATATTGAGGTGAACTTGGTGCTTTTTATTTTATCGCATGACGATTTTTTGTTCTCCGTTTGTTCTAGAACAATTTCAGCGATATTATTTTACGGACCTCACTCTTGATTGCTAGCGTTTTGCGTAATCTAAGATTTGCGTAGGAGAGTGCAAAGGAGATATCGTTGAGTGACTAAAGGCACTGACTATCGTATGGAGATCGTGGGTTCAAACCCCACTGTTGTCGCAACTTTCGGCAAACGTAAAAAGTTCTCGGATACACACCCCTGAATTGAATTGCCCAACATGATGCTGGTGCGACGTGATTAGATTTTGATTACGTTTAACTTACCTCTATCAACAAAATGGTTTTTGGACTTTGAAATTATGTTAATTGAGTTGCAAGAAGCGCCGATAACCTTTTGAACTCGTTTCTATGCCTGTTTCTTTCTACGTCACGAGAATCTATTTTGCAGTGATGATGGCAATGAGACTCCTATGTCGTTAATTTTAAAGGTATATTTTGGACTGAAAAAAAGTCAATCGAAGAGGCTGATCAAGTTTGATGAAATGCAGCAAAATTAAATGATCTAATGGGCATTTTTTTATTTTCCCAACTAATCTTTGTAAAACCGTTGGAGTTAAATAGTTTTGTATTTTTTTTCGGTTAAGAATCAGTTTTTGTAAGTGACAGCTCGAATTGTATCAATAGATATATTCTGTTGGAGTAAAAAGCTGGAACGGATCTGGCATTTTTAGATACTAGCATTTTTTTGTAAATACATTTTTTAATGATTTGCGTCTGATAAATTCAACTTAACTTTTATAAGACCTGACGGTCGGTTTGTCTAAACGTCTCACGAAGAGTAAGAGTTTTTTAAAGAAATTGGTCCGATTATCACGATCAAAAGCAATTTTCTTTTTGTGTCAAATATTGAAATTTGGAATTTGGGGATGTACGTAGTAAGCTTTTTGAAATTCACCAATTTTGTCTGCGTACAAGCCAGTTCGTCTATTTTGGCTATTATTATCAGTGTATTTGGTAAGATTGGTTGCAATTCTAACTAAATTTAAATTTACAATTCATTTTGCAGTTTTTAGCGCACTCTAATTTTCCTTCTTTGAATATCTGACGCCATTCTGAAGTTTGTTCGAAAGAATAAATTTGAAACTCCCCCAATATAAAACTAAGCATTTCGGAGATCGTTTAATGCGATTTTTGGTGTCACTAATTTTTTGTCTGACTGGAAAATTTAACAATTTATTTCACGAGATACGCGATAAAGTTGTAAGACCCGAAGGCATTAAGTTAATGAGCATTTAGTTCTCTTAAGAATTTTTTATAAGTCTCAAAGTATGCGATATACCAAAACTGCTGAAGAGAATTTGTGCTGTGAAGGCGAATTATTGGAGTTATAGAACCTCCTTCCAGATACGCACATACCCTCCATCATCCAACCCGATTTTAATTGCTTATTCAATGTTCTCTTATCTGATTTTTACAAATGACGAAACTAAGACAAAGTTTTCAACTTATCAAAATATAACGAATTTTTTTTTGCTTATTTCGTAAGATTGATCAAATAGAACTCATCTAGCACAAACTTTTATTTCAGAATTTGAATAAAGATTTGATTCTCGGGGCTTACTCAAGTTGTGATTTATAGATATAAATAGTTGTGATCAGAGCTGAAAGTCTCTAAAATAATTTTTGTACGTCATCAGAAGTCCTTTTTTCAGTCTTTTTAAGATTTTTGTTACGCACTGATTTCTAGGTGTTCCTCATGGTGTTTTCTGAGGTTAATAATAGCAGTAAATAATGTGATTAATTGTCATTTTTCAAGGACTTATTTTGGTGCTTCACAGTGCGATTTTTAGCGGATATATTTTGAATAAACTTAGCTAGTAATAGCCTTTTATTGAGCGGTTCGGATGCGCGATATATCCACTAGTTGCCTTGGGTTTTAGAGCTTTATTTAGCCATACTATAACTCTAATGTAGCCTGTTTTAACTTATTAATTTTAGGAAGAATTTCCAGTTCAATCTTTAATTAATAAATCAGAAAATAAAGCCAAAGTTTTCAATGATAGAATAAGAAGTTTGAGTTTTTGCTGAGTTTTATTAGCAACTGATAGTCAGGCTGTTTCTCCGGTGTTCTGCTGATCGTAAGTTCGGCAGGACTGTGCCTTGAGTTGTGTTGGTCCTTCGCAAATATTTACAGATCTACAAGTTGGGCAATTTCCGGCTTTTGTACGTCTCTTGATGTTTGTTAAGTACGTATACAAGTTCCGTATTAGCACCTACTTTATCAGAATAATTACTTCACCAAGTACATAATCTCTCATAAAGTTATTTACTAATTATGCGAATTTATCTTCAAGAAACTCAAAAAAGTAAATATTGAGGCATTTAGGCACTTGATATGTTTGCTAGTAAAACTCTCACTCTGCGGTTGTTTTTCGTAAACATAAACAAATTTGGGGTTACAGGCCTAGATGGAAATACTGGCTATATATGGCCTTGAAACTAAATGAATATTAATTAATATAAAGCACTTAATTATGGATATTTTAAGGAATATCATCACGTAACTATGAGGGAAGAAATAGGGGCGTGACAATTTTCGTCTGGTTGTTCAAGACGACATTGCTCCAAGACTGATTTCTGCAGATTTTTTACTTCTTAAGAGACAATTTTCCTTTTTCCGCCTCATTCAGCCTGCAGGATTCTACAAGATAACGATTCAATTTGATTAAGCTTATGAACATTTTCCTGCTTTTTTTCTCGTATGGTGTTTAAATTGAAAGCAGTCGTATGTAATTAATTTTTAATATACTCCTTTTTTGCAGCTATGTGATGTCTATCTTCATGCAGAGAGATTTCAAAATCCAAACTCGTATCCTCGCAATCCTTAAGAAGTTTTTTCACAAAAATAGTTTTAAGAACTCGCAGACAAAATGATCATCAGTCGTAAGACAATTTTTTTAAACGCTCTTCGAAAATAGTATCTTATGCATTTTCTATATTGTTTTTCTTTTATTTTTATTTTCATTTTCGGAAATAGTTTTCACTTCTGGCATTTTTCTGACGTATTTCTTTCAGCCGGCATTTTGTGCATCAAAAAATCTCAACAAACTGGAAGTTGAGCGCAGTTTGTTCAATCAAGATTTCGTCTGTTTTTTCTGCAGTCTTTCATTTTACGTCATTTTTTATTAATGTCGCATCAGGATCTTCATATCCTCAAGTTGAACACTGAAATTGATTCACGTGGTTGCTTGATTGTAAGACTGAATAAAAAAGTCTTTAAGCAACCATCAGGAAGCTTGATGGCATGTGACATGAAGATATCAATTCCCCTGAAAAGAATCTTCCAGATTTATTAATAATCAATTGATTCTCTAATAAAATAATTATAAAAGTTTTTCCAAAAATTTTACAAAATTTAATGAAAGAGTTGAATTGGTTCCGACTGCATGTCATCAACGTCTATGAAATTGGATAAAGAAGCTCATTGAAGTTAAATTTCACCTTTGTGACAGTTTTGAACTGCATTTTTAAAAATGAGATTATTAAATACTTACAAAATACAAAGAATTTCAATTTTTGTTTATTCCTCATTTAAAGCTATAAATAATCTCTTTCATTTTATCCGTGCTGAAGCTTGAAAACAGTCGTTCAAAAAACCGACCGTCCGTACCTAACATTCAGTCAGCGTCAGAGTTGATACAGAATATACTAAGTGTGACATCAATGTTCAGTACTGACTCAGAAAGCTTTCAGTGTCAACAGTTTTTGAAGTTTTCTGAATCATACGATAATTGAGAATGCATTTCTGAATCAGCCCTGAATCAGAAGATAAATCAATTGACATCACTGAACAGAATTGATAACAGAAAAAATACTAAAAAGGAAAAGAATTGAATCTGAATTATAATATTTCAGTGTGAGTCAATCTCTGAATCAGAATAAATTCAGGGTCTGGATCAGAGCTTACTAGATCTAAACAAGAATTGATCATCTCTGAATCAGAATAAATTCAGAGTCTGGATCAGAGCTTGCTAGATCTAAACAAGAATTGATCATCTCTGAATCAGAATAAATTCAGAGTCTGGATCAGAGCTTGCTAGATCTAAACAAGAATTGATCATCTCTGAATCAGAATAAATTCAGAGTCTGGATCAGAGCTTGCTAGATCTAAACAAGAATTGATCATAAATCTGAATCACATTGAGTTTCTGATAACCTTTTGTTCTGAAAAACATAAACTATTCTGGAATTTTCTAATTTCTTACTACGAATGCGAAAGTTCTAGAACATTCTTATTCAGTACTGAGCCGCTGAGAAAGTTAGGAACGTGTGCGGGTATAGATATTGTGAGCGTAAAACGTTCATGACTGTTGAATGAATTCGGTTTCTTTCTTTATTTTGCTATCGTTGGCAACGTCGACCATAGTGAGCAGGTCCGCACCAAAAGCGACCAGGTTAGTCATTACATTAGATATGATAAAAACATAATTTATCGCATAAATTTGAGATAAATATACATTTACTCATTAAAAATAAACTCCATCCCAAAGAAAAGTTAAGTTCAAATAGCTTGAACTTTACTCGGTAACGAATTCAGGTAAGATTTTAAAATTATCATATCAATGTTTAGGTAAATTTGCCTGAACCGAATGATTGTAACCACCCGACCTGCAGTCAACTGGCGGCTTCCGGCTGTTAAAAGGCTTTCAGCAGAAGAAAGTAAAAATAACTTAATTCTCCCATTTTAGCTCCCATTTTAGCTCCTTGTAGAATTTTTTGCCCATTTTAGATCCTTGGAGATTTTTTGAAAATTTTTTATCTCCGACAACCGATGTTTAGACAAACAGGTTTCTGGATATGTTGTGCTACGCAGATAATACCATGTCAAATTTTGAAAAATTCATAAAAACGGAATAATTTTGCTTTTTGCAAAACCGTTGACGATTAATGAAATTTTATTCATATGTTACTTAAAACGTCAATAAAAGAGGCCAATTGATCATGTGTTATATTTCCCAATTTATTACCATATATCTCTCCTAGGGTTCAGTTGCTCTTCTCATTGAAATAAACACAAGATCTTAATTTGGGTGAATTCGCAAACACAGACATATACTTAAAAAAAAACATCGCAATCGCTACAAAAATTCAATTTGTAGATCTTGTATTGCAAATTCAAATAAACTGTTGATCTGTTGTATTGATAACCACCGTTATGTTAACCAAGTTAATTCTCAACTGAAAAAGATTTAAAAAATAATCAGACTTCAAAAAAAAATTAGATGCGTGTGCTAAAAAGTGAGCATCACATGGCACGGTCCGAAAGTAGACTCTGAAGAAAATCTCAATTGAGGCTAAACCTTTTTCAAAGAAACCATTGTTTGAACCATCAAATGCAATCGGAATGATGTCAGAACTACTTCAAGACATCAATCCCAGCAAAAGAAGAAATCTAATACTTTAGATTAGGCAAGAAATCTAAAGCTTGAGACAGTTGAGTTTACCCTTCTCTCAAATTTTTGTAGGCAAAAATGCTTGAGTTTATACCTGGAGTAAAACTTCTCTCACGCTTGAATTTTGGCATGGAAAGACGGAGGTTCTTATAATCAAAGTATTCGTGGAACGAACTTGACCAAATGGCAACTCTGGAACTCTGGGCTGAAGATCCTGGTATCGTCTCTTCGTAAATAGGTTCTAGTGGTAGCAGCTAGAGCTAAGCAAAGTATCCAATATTATGTTTCTTTTCGCTAGCAGAGCAAGTTTGTACTGCATCCACTACTTCTCCCATCCTATAGGTTGGTCTGATGTGTGATTATCCCAAAAGGCATCGATTCCCAAGGGTGTTCCCCGGGTTGACCAAAAGTTTTAATCATAGAACTTTCATATTATGGACCATTGACTTCATAATTCAAAAAAGTTTTAAAAGATTGGTAAAAATATAACTTTGCCATAAATGAAAGTTCTATGACTAAAACTTTTTCATAAATGGAAGTTCTATGACTACAACTTTTCCATAATATGAAAGTTCTATGGTTACTAATCCTCCATAACAACAGAAAGGAGGCATTTAAAGAGTCTTGGTTTTTTCGTGAGTCCTCATGAGCTTCTTAAACTACAAGGGAAAACAGTTTTGACTGTTTTTCTTGCAGAATAAGCAAAAATGGAGGCTCTTTTTTTTCCAAGACATATAGCTAAAATCTAAAATCCCGGATAAGCCAGGAACATTATAGCACATCACAGAAGAAAGAAACAACGCACAATTAAAATACAGCACATGGGAGAAGGTGCCTGTAAGGGCACAAGGGGATGGACATTTAACAAAAAATCGATTTTTTTAAAAAAAAAAATTTAGCCCCCCAAAACTTAAACGAAGACGCCAAACAAAAAAAGCTGGTGCCTTACAATCCTTATGGATGGAAGGCACTGCCAAAACAGTATGGGTAACATTGAACAACTAATTGACCCAGAAGGTCCCATTATATTTTTTAAATAAAATTGTCTTTTTGAGAAACTCTTGACGAAATTGCAGAACTTGAACTTATACATCAATTATGGAAAATTTTCTTATTCCATAGCCAACGTTAGCCTAACACACGATTGTCATGTCAATTTGAGCAACCAACGCCCAGTAGTAAAGAAATGAGAGCAATTTTTACATAAAAAACGGTCAAAAATTCTGCGTTTCCGAACTACACACTTTTTTATGTATCATATTTTAAGCATTGACCCAGAAGAAAAATCTCTGGGTGTTTTACCATCCTTATGGATAGGAGGCATCGCCAAAATAGTATGGGTAGTATTGAACAGCTCATTGACCCAGAAGACCCCATTATATTTTTTAAATAAAATTGACTTTTTGAGAAACTCTTGACGAAATTGCAGAACTTGGACTTATACATCAATTATGGAAAATTTTCTCATTCCACAGCCAACGTTAGCCTAACAAACGATTGTCATGTCAATTTGAGCAACCAAAGCCCAGTAGTAAAGAAATGAGAACAATTTTTACATAAAAAACGGTCAAAAATTCTGCGTTTCCGAACTACACAATTTTTTATGTATCAAAATTTAAGCTTTGACCCAGAAGAAAAATCTCTGGGTGTTTTACCATCCTTATGGATAGGAGGCATCGCCAAAATAGTATGGGTAGTATTGAACAGCTCATTGAGACAAAAGGTCCTATTATATTTTTTAAATAAGATTGACTTTTTGAGAAACATTTGACGAAATCGCAAAACTTGATGTTATATACCACTTCTGGCAAATTTTCTTGATTCATGGCCAATAATAGCCTAACGCACGCTTGTTATACTTTTTTGACCAGCCTAGACTTAGTAGTAAAGAAATGAGACAAATTTTTACATAAAAAACGATCTAAAAATTAGCGTTTCCGACGTACACCTGTTTTACGTAACAATTTTTTAAGCATTGACTGAAAAGAAAAATCTCTGGGTGTTTTACAATCCTTATGGATAGGAGGCACCGCCAAAAAAGTATGGGTAGTATTGAACAGCTCATTGAGCCAAAAGGTCCTATTATATATTTTAAATAAGATTGACTTTTTGAGAAACATTTGACGAAATCGCAAAACTTGAAGTTATATACCACTTCTGGCAAATTTTCTCAATTCATGGCCAACGTTAGCCTAACGCACGCTTGTTATATCAATTTGAATAGCCTAGACTCAGTAGTAAAGAAATGAGACTACTTTTTACATAAAAAACGTTAGAAAAATTAGCGTTACCGACCTTCACCTGTTTTATGTAAGAATTTTTGAGGTATTGACCCAAAAGCAAAATCTCGGGTAGTTATAACATCTGTATGGATAGGAGGCACTATCAAAACAGTATGGGAATCATTGAACAACTAATTGACTCAGAAGCTCCTATTACATTTTTTATATAGGATTGGCTTTTTGAGAAACATTTGACGAAATCGCAAAACTTGACTTTCTAAATTATTCAAAATTTTCTTGATTCGTGGCCAACGTTAGCCTAACGCACGCTTGTTCTATCTATTTGAATAGCCTAGACTCAATAGTAAAGAAATGAGACTACTTTTTACATAAAAGGACCGAAAAATTAGCGTTTCCGAACTTCACCTGTTTTCTGTAACCATTTTTGACCCAAAAGAAAAATCTTGGGTTGTAAAACCATTCTCATTGATAGGAAACACTACAAAAACAAAATGGGTAACATTGCAAAACTCCTTGACACAGAAGGTCTTATAACATTTTTGAAATACGATTAACTTTTCGAGAAACATTTGACGAAACCGCAAAACTTGACGTTATGTATTACTTAAGAAAAATTTTCTTGATTCATGCTGCATCCTTAGCCTAATGCAAGGTCGTCATGTAAGTTTGAGCAGCCAAGATCTATCAGAAAAGGAATGAGACTAATTTTCACATAAAAACCAATTGGAAAATTAGCGTTTCCGACCTACACCTGTTTTATGTACCAATTTTCTAAGCCTTGAACTAAAAAAAAATCTCAAGACTTGACGTTATGTATCCCTCATGGGAATTTTTTTATTAATAACCAACATTAGCAAACGCACGCTTGTCATTTCACTTTGAGCAGCTTAGACTCAGTAGTAAAGAAGTGAGTCTCATTTTACATTAAAAAACAATCGAAAAAATTGCGTTATCAGACCTATACCTGTTTTATATTTTACCTGTGTTAACATTTTTTATGCATTGAGCCAATGGAAAAATCTCGTGTTGTTATACCATCCTTATGGAGAGGATTCACTGCCAAAAAAGTATGGGTCACATTGCACAACAATTTGACGTAGAAGCTCCTATTATATTTTTTAAATACGGTTGACTTTTAGAGGAAAAATTTGACGAAAACGCAAAAATGACGTTATATATCTATTATGGAAAAAATTTCCCACTTCATGGGCAACATTAGCTTAAAGCAAGCTTGTTATACAAGTTTGGCCAGCATAGACTTAGAAGTGAAGAAATGAGACTAAAGTTTACTTTAAAAACTAAACAAATTCGCGTTTCCGATCCTCACCTGTTTTAGAAAACAATTTTAAAAGCATTGAACCTATAAAATTTCGGGTTTTTTAACATTCTTTTGGATAGAACGCACTACCAAAAAACGTTGAGTTACATTGAACAATAAATTGATCAGAAGGCCCATAATACTTTTTAAATATAATTGACTTTTGAGAAACAATTGACGAAATTTCAAAACCTGACGCTATATATCACTTATGGGGAATAAAACTATTCTAAAGCCAACGTTAGCCTAAAGTACTCTTTACTAATCACTTTAAGCAGCTTAGATCTATCAGTAAAAAAGAATAACTTTTACATAAAAGACTGGCGAAATTTTTGCGTTTCTGATTAATAGGTTTCTTATCTACCACTTCTCCTTTACCGTTTCTCATTTACCATTTTCTCATTTACCACTTCTCGAAGTTTTGATCAAACACCAAAACGTTCCAAAAATTTTGGATAAAAGATAATAAAACCAGAATGTGTTACATTCAACAATTCCCTCAACCAGAGGGCCACATCAGATTTTATATACAATACAAATTTGAGAAAAAATTTAGGAAATTGCAAAACATGACGTTATATATCACTTTTTTTATATCAGAGCCAAATTTAGCCTAACGTACGTTCGTGTTATCGCTTTAACCCACCTAGACTCAATGATATATAAATGAGAAGCACTTCTAGATACAAAATGAAGGGCTTCTAGACAAAATTTGGGTTTCTGTACTACACTGTTCTCATTTACCTTTTTAGGGTAGTGAGCCCAAATGAAAACTTTCCGGTGTTTTTTAAAAAAATGTGGATATTAGAAACTACGAAAACAGTGTGGGTAACATTAAACAACGCCTTCAACCAGAGGGTCACATTATATTTTTCAAATCGGACACGAATTTTTGTCAGGAACATTTGTTGAAATTGCAAAGTTAGACGTTGTATCAATTTCTTTCTGTTATAGCCCACGTTAACCTAAAGCACGCTTCCGTTATCACTTTGACCCACCTAAACTCAATAATACAAAAATGAGAAACGCTTTTACATACAAAACCGACAAAAAGTTTGCGTTTCTGACATACACTTTCTCATTTACCACTTTCAAGTATTGACCTCAAAGCAAAAATTTTCAGTGATTTGCAAATCATATGCATAGAAGGTACATCTAAAACAGCAGGGTCAACATTGAACAACTTTGTCCTGCATCAACCAATACTGAATACAAAAGAACTTATGACATTTTTTGCGTTTACTAACAAAAAAGCGCACAACTAGCTATAATATTGCCTCAATTATCCTAGACTGAAAACTTAGCTGAAAATTATTCCAGAAAATAATCAATTTCTAAAATTTCATTTCAGAAAATCTTAGTTATTTGCCACAGTCACGAAAAAGTTGTCAATCACTCATGACTTCTACCAAATCTTCGCAATCACAACACACTGACTTTTCACCATTGATGAAAAACTTGGGGACATGACTTCGACATACAGAACACATTGCAAAAACGTTAAGTGACAACACTTCGTCAACATCCTGACGGCAAATAGGGCATGTCGGTGTCTGATTGAACAAAAACTGAGTGAAATTTTCGAGCCACTCCTTTATACATCTCTTGCAGGCAGCATGCTCAATGAGGTTATCTTTGTGTAGAGGAAAAACATCAGCTCCAAATTTTTCCAAACAGAAGGGGCAGTCGGTGTTACTTGGTGGCATTCTGTCTTTCAATGAATCATATGATACTTCCAGTAGTCTGAAAAATTTGAACGCTGTTTTCACTAGCGTTTATGATTTTTTGCAATTTTTTTCGAGACAGTAGTAGAGTAGTAGTTCTAATATAACTGATCTTCCAGTAGATAATGACCAAGCCGTGAAGTATTCATAAAAGCCCTTTGAGTTCTCAAATCTCAAGAAAAACTGTTTGCACAGCTCTGTAACAGGACATGAGAGAAAAATTTATCAAACTTTACAAGGAGAACAATTCCTTTTAAAAAATTTCTAAATTTTACAAATTCTGAATTTTGTCAATATCTCAAAAATTCAGTTGAAGGGTTCAAATGTCCATTGTAAGACCTCATGCCACGCTAACTAGACTGCGATTTGAGCACGAAGAGCAAATCAAGAAACTCAATATTGACGAAAGCACATACAACAGCTGCTTTTTGAAAAATTGCACTTTATCCAAAAGAAGAATGAGCACTTAGGTATTTTAATTGTAGATATCTCAAAGTACATCAAACAAAGATAACACCTATAGCTTGAATCTATTTAATCAACTGAACATAGAGAACACCAATTTGCAGTATTTTCGTTTATACATTCGTCGCATATTACTTCACAACAACGGTTGCAGAACGAAAAACCCATATCTCTCGAATGCGGCCAGCGGCAATTTCCACAAGCCACTGTGAGACAGGGTTTTGGGGCATCAGAATTTGCTGCCAGAAAATGCGGTATAAACCATTTTTTTTAATTAATCCGAGCCACCAATCATTCCCAGCAGCTTTGTTCTTTCTCCAAGATTCAGGCATTAGTATTCCGGACTTTACAGCAACACTGTGCGCAGCTTCTCTGACTTCTCGAGGAGTTTTCGCGTACAGAACAGCAGCAATTATCACCTTGTTTAGTAGACCGGCAGACAGCACGCACGGTCTCCCCTGTTCTACGTCTGACAAAACATGACGTCTTAAAGTGGATCTTGGAACCCCATACATTTTAGATGCCCGTTGTATTGCAACGTTCTTGCGTCTAACGTCGCGGACCGCCAACTTTAAATCCTCGCCTGAATATTTTGCTTGGGTCTTAGGAACGTAATCTCGCGGCATTTAAAACTGAAAAATGACCGTTTGACAAATTATTTACTAGTCCTATATTCTATGAACCAGAGAAACATCATTATGAAGACTAAGAACATATAATCTCAAAAAGAACTTTTTGGCTATAACAGAAACATCATTTCAATTAATCACGAGCACACTAGTCGTGTTCGAAGATAGTCAAAAGAGGTACAAAGAAAAGTTTTTCATCTAATTGAATGGGAAGAATTTTTTCAGACACAGAGTCTTGCGGAATATTTAAGATATTCCTTGATTTCTTGACTTCATAAAAGCTGCAAATTTCAGAGCTGCTTTGAGGAGGTTTAAAACTCTTTATCACATCGAAGACATACACAGAAACAAAATCCTGCTTATCGAGTGAATAGAACACGCGAACTTGACCGAAGCATTTTTTTCTACTGGAGATAAAAGAAACAAAGGAGTTCTTGGAGGAGACACAGTACGCGGAGTCAACTGTGAAGAATTCAAACTTTTGGCATGAGTAAAACTCGGCAGCAAGATTTTGAAGATCTGTCGGAACTTCATGTACTGGGACTCTGCGTCGCTTGAACGTTTTTTTTTCTCGAAATTGTCGACAGAGGTCATATAACCTGTCTCTTTGAGGGCTCATTAGCATTGAGTTTTTATTTCTGATATATCGTTCTACTAATACTTTGAGGTGACTGACCGTTCCAGTAAACTTGCATCGCAGAAGATAATTGGCGGATTCGAACATGATAGCCGACGTACACCATAGTGGACCATAGCATTTGACTTGCCAAGCTAAATGGTTCAAGGAGTGAATGTTGGCAGAAAAAACCTTGTTTGTGTAGGCCTCACATGTAAGAAAATGGAACTGTTTTATCAACTCATCAGCCAAATCGCAATTTTCCGAGGACAACAACAGCAAACGAATGGCATAACTCAATAGATGAAACCTTTTAAACAAATTTTCTTCAAGGCTTGCATAAAAAACAACTGGTCCAACGTATAAAAGCCAAACTTTTAACTCATTAGCTCTGAAAAACTCCAAATCGTCCAGACTGCGAAGCGCTCGTTTGAAATCTGAAGTCAACTGAATTGACGAAACGCAATCGCGGATTTTAACCAGTCCCGACCTGCATGTGTTGCTTCTTACAACGAACAAGAGAGCACGCGTAACACCAAGCAAAACTTGGTGCATATAATCAATTGGGGCGGTTAGGGGTATATCTTCCAACAGATCTGTTACTGCACAATGTCCTTTTATTCCTCTAAACGATTCTAGCCCATCTTCTTCCATCAAATACAAATAAGATTTATATTGTGAAGGTGTACGCATTTTAATTCGTTGATTTGGATAATAACGCCCTTTTTTTCCGTCTCCGATTTGTTTAGTCTCTATCAAACATAAAGTACAGCCAAAGTAAGCATTGAATTGGTTCATGTTTAGTATTGCCGCTTTTGCGGGCAAGTCGACAACTAGAAGCTTGATCTCAAAATTAACCTGCCAAGAACAATTATTCCAATCAAATGTTGAGGTCTGACAGAATCTTTCCTTGATTTGACCAAAAAAAATCTCCCAATTAGGTTTTCCTCGTCCTAGCCATAATTTTGCCAAAACGATATTCACAAATTTGCAGCGCAAAATTGGTGGTAGATT
This sequence comes from Convolutriloba macropyga, assembly GCF_964194025.1. Lineage (NCBI taxonomy): Eukaryota > Metazoa > Xenacoelomorpha > Acoela > Convolutidae > Convolutriloba > Convolutriloba macropyga. The sequence goes on from NC_134482.1 coordinate 45,994,995, forward strand.
GAGAACACTGAACCAGAGCGGCCATAGCGAACGCTTTTGGGAGTTTATTATTCTCACGCCGTCTGCATTCATAGCTAAAGCCATTGTAATGACATTGCTTTCACCAAAAGTGGGTGCAATCTTTATGTCTTTGTGAGGATTTCGGGTATTGGAATATTCTATAATTGCACTCATATTGTTTTTGAGGACCGCTAACAAATCTGATACATAATCCATCGTTAAGACCTCACCTTCCCCACACGAAGCAGCCGTTTTTAAAATAGGTGCTACCTTATTAGTTGTCTCTTGTTTGATCGATTTAAATGAGGGCAGTTTGTATTCTGGAAACGCTTTTTGCATAAACTTAAGCCAGTCAGCAAAAGCTGCATCTGACTCACCATGTTGAGCAGCTATTTCATTGACGCAGATAACAAAATTCTCCTGTGACAAAGTGCAGCTTGCTGCAGCAGAAGCATCCAAGTTTTCGTCCGACGACGAATCATCAACACGATCAGGAATGGTGCTGGGAGAGAAACACGGAGGTACGTGATTCAGCTCCCGAACCGGAGAAGACACCAGATTTGGCTCTTGAACATCTTCCGAAAAACTTGTTTCTTCTGAACTACTGGCATCATCTGAGGTATTATCTCCAGAGCTGCTATTGGCAGCAAAGCTACGCATCTCAATGTTGCGCTTTGGTGAAATCTTTCTTCGCTTTACTCGGAGAAACGATTGCCGCCTTCGGCGAAAACTTGAAGAATTCAAAATAATTCGTTGTCTGAAAACCTCAGTTGGACGCAACGGACAAACTTTAACTTGGTGACTATCTACATGCACACAAAGGCAACCCTGGTTACCTTCTCCGAAGAAGTGAGGCCCATAGCTGACAGTTATCTCATCGTTTTTGTTGATAGGTTCTAGTATTTCCAACTGAATGCAACGTCGTGAATTAATTTCTTTCACAGAATACCAACAGTTAGGACGACAGGAATGATTTGCGAAGCGAGTCGGGCCCAGCATAACACGATCAAATTTGCAAGCGTCCGTTTTCTTAAATATTGAGATATCTTTGAAGCTTGACGATGCATCAGGTGGTATTTTTTCGTCAAACCCAACCACTGATGGCAGAAATTTTAATTGATGAGATCTCCGAGCATTAATTTGATCTTCTCCCACGTAAAAAAGACCATAACCACCGTATAAATCGCGTTTGAATACAAACTTGTTTTCAATGGCAACACGATATGATTCCCGTAACAGAGAATCGAACTCCATAAGACAAGAGTCAGTCGACAGTGCATCGCGATATTCAGCAGAGGATAACATTTCCACGACGGGCTCAACAGGATAGCCATCAATTTCAATAATTTCCTTTGTAACTTTTGCATCGGCCTGGGCCAGACTGAAGCATTTCAACATTTCTAAAAAAATGATATGATTAAAGCAACTGCTCGAAAACCAAAATAACCATTTATTTGTCCCACTGACTACGGTAAAGCACTACACATTTTTAAACATCACGAATACAATCATCATCCGTAAACAGATGTGACAACTTTTGAAACCAATGAACGTTATTAACCAAAACGGACACCTTCCATCACTATGATGAATCATTATTTGGAAAGAAATCAGCATAAGACTGAATTGCATGAAAACAGAGTCGCCATTGCTCATAAAACCCAAATCCAAATTTGTTGAACAAAATGTATAACTTTAAGCTATAAGTTAATAAAAAGATTGGGGGCGTATCAACCAAACAATAGCAAAGTTGTCACTGTATCGCATTTCCCTTCAAAACCTTCAGCTTTATATCAAGGCCCATCTGATTCGCAGCATGCCGTGCATCTTTGTACGCAGCTTCCGGGAATTTAGGGTACTTCCGCCGAACTACCAACTCAAATTTAGCTCTTTCCTCTTCGGGCGCTGGAGTCCGGGTATCCTTACGCCGAGGATGCGAACCAATCATCAAATTTTGCAGCATGCACTGGTCACCTTTCCCATACATAGCGCAACCAAGATGTCTCCCAAATTTAGCCGCACTGTGTCCTGCAGGTATCTGCATCAGATTGATTCCCTCGTGAATTACGGGCAGATAAACTGTGGTGTTGTCAGCAGAAGGCAGCTCCCCTGTCTTCTGATAAGTAACCAGAGCAAAGAACTCCTCGTTGTTCGCTCTCTCCTCTTGTCTTAACTTCTTGAGGCATGACTTATGTTCAGCAACCATTCCTGATAACTTCTTTTCAAAGGCTTCAAAGCTACTCTTTCCCAAACGGCATGCCGTCTGAACAGACGAACTTGATGAAGAGGGCACAAGAGTGCATTCAGCTTCGCAGCTTGAATCTGACTGAACTTCCGATTCTGTCTCACTGTCGGAGGGCCAATTGTTAAATTTTTGGGACCCACTTCTTTTGCAGTTAATTTCTTCGTCACCATCCGAGGAAGAAAGACTCGTATTAGCAGACATTGCTTACATAAAAAAGGCCAATTACGAATAGAAATAGGATTTTGAGAAAATAAATCACAAACTAAGGTCTTGCTGCTCAAACGCCTGCGTGCTAAATTCTCAAAGAAGAACAATTTGAGCGCTAGATACAATTAGTATTCAACTTAAGACATCAAAACGCTCACGGATGAAACGCAGAAGTAATTATTAGAACATAAAGAGATGCATTAGGATAAGAAGCACAAAATTTATGAGCTGAAACACAGAAGGAAAAACAAGAAAACAATATTGAACAATGGCATTAGAGGAAACAGAATAAGTGAACGCAACTTCAAGTGTCAGACAGGGAATAGATTTAACACTAAAGGAGACAGCATATGGAGAACAGCAAGTTCATACAGCGTCAGGAAAATGCTTTTGTTTCATTTCAGTGCCAAACTGGTTGGCTCCAGCTATCGCGCGACTCAAAGCTTCGTCTGTGTCATTGATATAGTTTCTGTTCACGCACTGTATGAAGATGTCTTCAAGTTCGCTGTCGCATGCACGCCGGGTGTTTTTTCTATGAACTTTTGGTGAAAGACGTTGATTGATAAGTTTGCATTCCTTCTCATTGCCGAAAACCTCTGCAGCTATGGTCCTTCCGAAAACAGATGGCCCTTCATCCGTCGGTATGAAACGCATCAAATCCTTCCCATTAAACATAAGTGGTTCGGTGTCCGCGCGATTCGCCTTTATGGCTTTCTTCAATTTTTTCAATGATTCCAGCTTATCACCGTCGCCCAGAACCTCCAGCAGCCTTTTTCTCAACATCGTATTTTCTTTCATTATTTTCCGCATGTTATCCTCTTGAGCGTCCAGCACTTCGTTGAATTTGCTGGTTACCAGGTCCATAACGTCCGTTATCGTGTAGGTCTCAATGCCTTTGTTCTCATTGGCTGTTGTTTTGATAACATTGCGCGGTGTTGAGCATCGTGACTTTGCGAGGTCGATATGTGGGCTTTGGTAGTCATCTCCGGCCACCCCGATATCATTGGCGAACTGGATCTTCCTCTTTGCAGCCTTTTGGCCTACTCGTTGTTTTGTTTGGGCAGTTGGATCCTCGTTCTCTTTGTCCCTGTGAAAAAATCGTCATCGAAACCAATGCAATTTTGTCGGTTTAATTTTAGTTTTAGCAAACAAATTTAAAGTACACATGTGCAAAAAAGACTGGGAACAATTTAAAACTAAAACCCTGCATTTGAATTTTTTTTTAAAAAAATGTTTTTAACAACTCACACAGCAGATTTGGATGCCAGCTTTGGCGCATTTTGGACGTCTTCGAGTTCCACGTTGTTAGAGCTTGTTTCACTAAAGAGAAAACAGACCTGCTGTAATTCAGTTTAAGACCGTTAAACATTTGAAACCCTCCCTAAGATTGACATTACATACTGATAAGTTGGCTTCCACTTGGAAGCAAATTAAAGGTACAAACAGGCAATCAGAAAATAACTTCGGCCCTAATGCTACAGCTTATTTTTTTTGCTTCATAATAGATAAATTGGAAGCAAAATAAAGGTAGAAACAGGCAATCAGAGAATAAGTTTATCCCTAATGCTACAGATCAATTTGGTGGAGAACTTGTGGACTAACGCTATTGAGCTAATGTCTGACAGGCTCTTGTTTGAATTGGCGATTTTCCAAGAGACATCTGCAACAAACTGTTGAACTTCTGCTGCGGGCACCATCTTGACGAAGGAAGCCCTGAACATTCCTGTGTCGGTCGATTTGAAATTAATTTTATGGCCTTTGATCATCGACAGCTTGTCGGCAATAGAAATCTCTCTCCAAGGATAGTATGAACTATTATGAGCAAGCACGAAGGGATTCGGGTCATATTTGTGATAGAAGATCCACCACAGACCCGGTGCTTTCTTTAAAGCACTCGGCGATTCTATAAAATTTCTGATGGGCCTGCAGCCCTTTGTTGAGCGCGGTCCCTCAACAATTAGATCGGCGTTGGTCTTAGAAAGAGACATTATTCCTCTAAAAACGAAACTTGATGAAGCGAGGTACATCTGATTGAAAATGTGACTATTGAGACTATCGACAATTTATCTAGCTTCAGATGATAGTTTTTCATGTAAGTTTTACCTGTCGGTGGAGACAGATGCCAACTCCAAAAACATAAATACTGTCACTTTGACGAACGATTAACCCTTCAAGTACATCACTTTTTTATTTATTAGTCAACTCTCAGACCAGCAACTGTTTATCATAAAACTTTCAACAAGTTGAATATCAATCAGATAAGACTAACCCGAGGAATCAAATCGAAATAGCCAACAACCGTTTAGCCAAAGTTGTAAGCCGGTTGAATGACAATCGGATAAGACTTCCTCGAAGAGTCAAATTGAAATCGCTTGCAATTAATTAGAAAACACTGCTAATGATTATAGAGTCAAACTAGTGATTTGAACCTCCAACTATCGGATGGAACAAACAGAGAATTGAACTTAACTTTCGGATAATTTTAAATTGGTGTCATTTCTAAAGTTATACTATACGGACGGAGCGATACAAAATTCTGTTTGTTTATACTTCTCTCCAGCTATCGGATGAGACAGTACTACTAATAATTTGAACCTCCAACTATCGGATGGAACAATTAGGGTGTTAAACTTTACCTTTGGGAGAATTTTAAATCGAATGTCATTTATAAAGTCAGTCGCAATATTATCTATGGACGGAGAAATACAAGTTTTTAAGTTTTTGTTTGTTTATACTTCTCTCCAGCTATCGGATGAGACAGTATTACTTATGATTTGAACCTCCAACTATCGGATGGAACACATAAAGAATTAAACTTAACCTTCGGATAATTTTATATTGGTGTCATTTATAAAGTCAGTCGCAATATTATCTATGGAAGGAGCAATACAAATTTTTGTTTGTTTATACTTCTCTCCAGCTATCGGATGAGACAGTATTACTAATGATTTGAACCTCCAACTATCGGATGGAACAAATAGGGTGTTAAACTTTACCTTTGGGAGAATTTTAAATCGAATGTCATTTATAAAGTCAGTCGCAATATTATCTATGGACGGAGAAATACAAATTTTCAAGTTTTTTTTTGTTTATACTTCTCTCCAGCTATCGGATGAGACAGTATTACTTATGATTTGAACCTCCAACTATCGGATGGAACACATAAAGAATTAAACTTAACCTTCGGATAATTTTATATTGGTGTCATTTATAAAGTCAGTCGCAATATTATCTATGGAAGGAGCAATTCAAATTTTTGTTTGTTTATACTTCTCTCCAGCTATCGGATGAGACAGTATTACTTATGATTTGAACCTCCAACTATCGGATGGAACACATAAAGAATTAAACTTAACCTTCGGATAATTTTATATTGGTGTCATTTATAAAGTCAGTCGCAATATTATCTATGGAAGGAGCACTACAAATTTTTGTTTGTTTATACTTCTCTCCAGCTATCGGATGAGACAGTATTAATAATGATTTGAACCTCCAACTATCGGATGGAACAAATAAAGAATTAAACTTAACCTTCGGATAATTTTAAATTGGTGTCATTTCTAAAGTTAGTCGCAATATTGTCTATGAACGGAGCGATACGGATGGAGCGATACAAGTTTCTGTTTGTTTTTACTTCTCTCCAGCTATCGGATGAGACAGTATTACTAATGATTTGAACCTCCAACTATCGGATGGACAAATAGAGTGTTCAACTTTACCTTTAGAAGAATTTTAAATCGGATGTCATTTATAAAGTCAGTCGCAATATTATCTATGGACGGAGAAATACAAGTTTTCAAGTTTTTGTTTGTTTATACTTCTCTCCAGCTATCGGATGAGAAAGTATTACTTATGATTTGAACCTCCAACTATCGGATGGAACAAATAAAGAATTAAACTTAACCTTCGGATAATTTTATATTGGTGTCATTTCTAAAGTCAGTCGCAATATTATCTATGGAAGGAGCAATACAAGTTTTTGTTTGTTTATACTTCTCTCCAGCTATCGGATGAGACAGTATTACTAATGATTTGAACCTCCAACTATCGGATGGAACAAATAAAGAATTAAACTTAAGCTTCGGATAATTTTAAATTGGTGTCATTTCTAAAGTTAGTCGCAATATTGTCTATGAACGGAGCGATACGGACGGAGCGATACAAGTTTCTGTTTGTTTATACTTCTCTCCAGCTATCGGATGAGACAGTATTACTAATGATTTGAACCTCCAACTATCGGATGGACAAATAGAGTGTTAAACTTAACCTTTGGAAGAATTTTAAATCGAATGTCATTTGTAAAGTCAGTCGCAATAATACCTACGGACGAAGCAATACAAGTTTTTGTTTGTTTATACTTCTCTCCAGCTATCGGATGAGAAAGTATTACTTATGATTTGAACCTCCAACTATCGGATGGAACACATAAAGAATTAAACTTAACCTTCGGATAATTTTATATTGGTGTCATTTATAAAGTCAGTCGCAATATTATCTATGGAAGGAGCACTACAAATTTTTGTTTGTTTATACTTCTCTCCAGCTATCGGATGAGACAGTATTAATAATGATTTGAACCTCCAACTATCGGATGGAACAAATAAAGAATTAAACTTAACCTTCGGATAATTTTAAATTGGTGTCATTTCTAAAGTTAGTCGCAATATTGTCTATGAACGGAGCGATACGGATGGAGCGATACAAGTTTCTGTTTGTTTTTACTTCTCTCCAGCTATCGGATGAGACAGTATTACTAATGATTTGAACCTCCAACTATCGGATGGACAAATAGAGTGTTCAACTTTACCTTTAGAAGAATTTTAAATCGAATGTCATTTATAAAGTCAGTCGCAATATTATCTATGGACGGAGAAATACAAGTTTTCAAGTTTTTGTTTGTTTATACTTCTCTCCAGCTATCGGATGAGAAAGTATTACTTATGATTTGAACCTCCAACTATCGGATGGAACAAATAAAGAATTAAACTTAACCTTCGGATAATTTTATATTGGTGTCATTTCTAAAGTCAGTCGCAATATTATCTATGGAAGGAGCAATACAAGTTTTTGTTTGTTTATACTTCTCTCCAGCTATCGGATGAGACAGTATTACTAATGATTTGAACCTCCAACTATCGGATGGAACAAATAAAGAATTAAACTTAAGCTTCGGATAATTTTAAATTGGTGTCATTTCTAAAGTTAGTCGCAATATTGTCTATGAACGGAGCGATACGGACGGAGCGATACAAGTTTCTGTTTGTTTATACTTCTCTCCAGCTATCGGATGAGACAGTATTACTAATGATTTGAACCTCCAACTATCGGATGGACAAATAGAGTGTTAAACTTAACCTTTGGAAGAATTTTAAATCGAATGTCATTTGTAAAGTCAGTCGCAATAATACCTACGGACGAAGCAATACAAGTTTTTGTTTGTTTATACTTCTCTCCAGCTATCGGATGAGACAGTATTACTAATGATTTGAACCTCCAACTATCGGATGGAACAAATAGTGTCAAACTTAACCTTTGGAGAATTTTAAATCGGATTGTTATTTCTAAAATTCTGTCGGAACATTATCTATGAATGGAGCGAAACAAGCTTTTGTTTGTACATACGGCTCTCTGGCTATCGGATGAGACATTATTTCTACTGATTTTAATTCAAAACTATCGGATGGAACAAATATAGAATTAAATTCAACCTTTGGATAATTTTAATTGAGAGCCATTTTAAAAGCCAGTCACAAATTTATCGATGAACGCAGCGAAACAGGATTTTTTTGCACAAATGTCTCATCAAATACCGGAAGAGACCGTTAGTCGACTGATCTAAACTACTTGTTAAAGAAAACATCTTGATTGAAAACAGTAAATAAGAAAAGGGTCACAAAAGAAAAACTTCAAAATGAATTAATTTCAATCATAGGAGTTGAATTAATTAACATTTTGCAAATCAAATTTAACCAGATCAGTTCTAGCAACTGGAGCAGTATCGTAATTATTTACAAGGTCGATTGAAGCTTCTTGGTACCACCATTCTTTCATATGCACACCATCACTATTAAAATCTTCACTATAAGAGAATGTCCGAAAATGCAGTTTGAGTTTATTGTCAGCAAGACGGTTGTTTAGAGCTCGGATAACATCAAAACCAGCATCTACTGATGCAACACGGTTAATGACTTGCCAGAAATTTAGGCGTATCGAATGCTGGTTACAGAAATTCCTCAACTGTGTAAGCTGGCCTAAGACATTTTTGATCTCCTCTTTGTACGCAATGGGGTCACCAGGCTTGGGCAACAGATTGTTCCCCCCCAACATTACCATGCAAATGTCATGCTTTTTGATATCCTCCTTTCTTTCAGTCCACACTCGTATATGCGCGCCACCTTGCGCCAGAATGGTGAAGTTTGGGGGAAATATGAAAACGTCCTCCATTCGCCTTAGGTGTGAATCTCCAATAACAATCACTTTCGACATCTTAAAGAAAAAGTTTTATCTTAAAAAGTTCTAGCCTACCTAATTTAGAGCCCGAAGGCGCCACCACGACCCGTGTGGCTGGACCTTGCTAAGCCCTAAAAATTTACAAATAAAACATACATCAACGGTACATAAAACATCATTGGGGGGTCATCTGCAGACCCAAAATAGACCCCGTGAAACCCTAAAAACCCTATAAAAACTATACCTGGGGAGCTTTACCATTACAAAAGGAGTTCAACACGCCTAATAAGGCACTCAAAATCAGCAATTTTCATCATTTTACAACTAGAAACGCGAAACGTGCCGGTCACAAAAACGTCAAAATGACCCTATGTTTCGAGGCCAATTTCTCGAAAACGACTGAAAGAAACAAAACGCCGTTTACAAGGATTAAAGTACAGCTCATGCTGAGTTCAAATCAACAAACAGATCCAAAATTGGTTAACTATACGACCAGTTATTATCAAAACTAAGTACGGTACCAAAGTCCAAAATTGACCCAAAACGACTGACGTTTCGCTAAAATACACACTAATTTCTCAATAACGCCTGAACCAAATTACATGAAATTTACAGGAGTTAAAGTACGGCTCACGGTGAGTTCAAATCAGCAAACAGATCCAAAATCGGTTCACTCTACGAGGAGATATTTCAAAATTAAGGTACCGTACCAATGACCAATATGGGACCTGGTCCGACCAGAGTTCGCTAAATAAATCATCAATATTTCAGAATAATGAAGAACAAAAACATATACACATACTCTCCACTAACACACGAATCTGAAACACTAAAATTTGTAGTCTAACTCAAGATATAACAGGTCAACGGCGGTGTCAACCGCTGGTGTCAGCCTCTTCTGGGGCTAAAATCCGGGGCAAGTTTACTGGCCAATTTCTCCAAAACGGCTGAACAAAAATAAACCCCCTTAATACAGTTTGTAGCACTGCTTGAGATACGCATCATATTAAAAAATGAGCCCAATCGGTGCATTCTTCGAGGAGTTATAGCAAAAATAAGGTACCGTACCAACTGACCCCAGAAGAGAGATACGCCACTTTCAGAGCTAAAATTGACCTTCTGAACTACATAAAACGCCCTATAAAACAAATATGAGCAGAATCCTCATTACCAGGGGAGTCTAAAGAACCAATTCGCGGGGCTAAATTCGTATTTTTTGTTGGTCTAACATGTACATACCTGAAATGTACCGGACACGAATAGGTAAAAATGGAGGTATGTGTCCTGGCCAATTTCTCGAAAACGGCTGAAAGAAACACAACGCCATTTACAGGGATTCAAGAACGGCTCACTCTGAGTTCAAATCAACAAACAGATCAAAAATCGGTTCACTCTATGAGGAGATATTCCAACATAAAGGTACCGTACCAAATGACTAAATGGGACAAGTACGGGTCAGGTTTCGCTAAAATTGACCACCTGGACTACGTAAAACCACATACAAAATATATATGGGGAGACTCCCCACTAACTGGGGATTCTAAAACACTAACATTTGTGGGGTAAATCACGTGTTTTATGGTACCGAATTTTGGGTCACCCAGAATATCCCGAAAATTCGACTTTTTTCAAATTTAACCATTAATAACTTTTTGATTAGGACGATTTGAGAAACCAACCAAATACTGCAAGCAAGAAGGGTTCAGTACCAACAAATTGCGACCACTCCCGTTTAATTTGGTATAGTACTTTAGCAGATATTAACAAAATACTGTTCTGTACCCCATTTTTTGGGCTAAAATCGAAGCCCAAGATCTCGGGAACCGACGTAAAACAACGTGAAACAGCGTTCCCGGCGTATTTGGGGGTGTAATTCTGGTCCACTTCCACGTTCTAGGTCACGGTAAACCTTCATGGTGAGGTGGGAAAAAATTTCCCACCTCACCATGAAGGTTATGATGTTTTGTGTGTTTTGACATAAAACAACATCCACAGAAAATTGATGAAAACGTGAAAGAAAAAATGATGAATTAATCCCATTGCTTGATATAATTAGCTTCAAAAACCTAAATAGTGTCTAGAAAACACAAAACGCAAGCCCAAAAACTTGTTCAATTGCAAAAAACACCACTTCACTCATTCATTTGGTCAAATGACCTATTTTGACTACCAAATTTCAAGTTTGGCTAAAATAAACCATCAAGACTTGTGAAAAGATGGTATAATCTTTACATAGTGATACTAATCATCAACTGAGCAATCTAAAACACTATAATTTTTAATCTTGACACAGAAAACTTCAACATTATGTCACCGCCGAATTGGCCGAAATCGGCCGAAAATCGAGGTTCGGCGCCTACAGAGCAAAAAATGACCCATTCCAATCCATAAAACCAGATACAAAATATGTCTGGGCACACTCCTCAATACAATTAAAAACCAACCAACCCATATATGTAGGGATACTATGTTATTTTGGGGTACGCACATTTGGTGAACACAAAATTAACAAAAAAGCAACATCAACAAGAAATGCCTGAATTCACAAAAATTGAAAAATTACTATGAACCATTGGTTCAAATAGCTTCATGGACGAAACAGAAGGGTAAATACTACACAATGCAAGTCACAATAACACTGAAGGCAATAGAAATAACATTTATTCAGGATAACGCAAAGTTCATAAACAAAATCAACACAAGAAATTATTAAATTGACGAAAAAAGAAAAATGTAGAATTGCGTGAAACTGTTAGTTCAAATAGCCTCAAGGGTTTCTTCAAGTTTCTTCAGGGGAGACTGAATAGCAGGATTTGTATGCATCTGTAGCACCCTGAATTAGTAAAACATCAGATATGCTTCAAAATCTCGGATGAAATTTTTTGAAAGCTAAAAGTCAAACTAAGCATTTTGTCGGCGCAATAAGTAACGCAAACCAATTAGATAAGCTGGTCCAGCTACCTAGTTCTAAAACACAACCTTTTAAAACCATTTTGGTGACAAAGTTGAGAGAAAACTATGAAAAATGAGAAACAGACTCCTAAAATTTTCATTACTCTGAACTTTTGCTCAAACAAATTAATCTGAAATTGCTTCTGTAAAGATCTTCAAACGTGTTTTTAACAGTTAATTAGATGCATTGTTTGACGGGGTAGATATACCAGCGTTTAAAATGAATTGGATGGCCACTTTTGACATCGACAGAAGTGTCAGACTATTTGAAAGGAAAAAAATTTTACATAAAAATTCCGAATTTCATAATGAGAAAAGTGATGAAAATCCACATTATGGAAAAAAAAGAAAAAAATATTTAGAATAATTAGTGAGCTTTGCGATTAACTCAATAAAGATTTTTTTACTTCCCGGAAACTCTCAGAAACAAGGAAAATTCAAACTATCTACAAAAAATATTCGAAACATTTTTTTGCATTTTTAAGTCGAAAAAAGTTTCTTCCTCAGCCTTTTAGACAAAATTCCATTTTTCCTAATTTTTTCTAAACTAGTGCTCTTAGGTTGTTTTACATGGAGATCATGACGAACATTTTGAATCCATAGTTGAAAAAAAAAATCTTTACAGCATTAAAAACAGACCTTTTTTCAATTGTTTGGGACGCGTTCTCGTACAAATTCAATTGAAATGGATTCCAAAAAAACTTTCAGATGTATTCCTGATTTTTATTTGCTGTTATTTGAAGCGAGGCAGACAACAATGTTTTTAAATTGAATGGGTGTGCTTTTCTTACATCGACAAACCAGTCAGACCACTTGCAGTCCAACGCAAAAAAAATAAATAAGAAGTTCCAAAGTTCCTCGTGGTAAAATTTGATCCAAAAGCCCACTTTTGAACTAAAACGCGGATTGTGGAGTGGGGTACTATCACTCTTGATGGTTATTTATTTGCGCGAGACGCTCAGAATTGATTAAAACAAAAACTTCAACAAAACTTGCCTGAAATATTTTTTTTGCAATTGTGAAGTCGATTGAAATTGATATCAACTCAAAGCCAAGAATATGCTTCAAAAACGTCTCATATCTTGACAAAATCTAAGTTGAATAGCAATCAGTCTTTTCAAGTAGGAATTTGCTACATTAACTGAAAATTTTGGTGTCCGATTTACCCCAAAAAATTTTTTTTGGGAGGAAACTTTTTCTATATTCTCTCGAGTTTTCCTTTTACCATAATTCTTTTGTGCTATGAGCTAATTGTACACTCCTGGAGATGAAACTTAGTGGAGGATCACAAGTAAAGCGTTTTTGATGGTGACAAAAATAAATGTTCTTATATGGATAAATTTTGTAGGCCAAAACATTGAGATGGGGTGGTTCAATTCTCGATGAGGTGAAACTTTGCTTGATATCAGCTGAAAAACACAAAATGTGCTTCAAAGAAGTTTGGTTCCTCGAAACAACTCATTGGCAATATCAATTGGTCATTTCAAAAAAGGAATTAGCTACATTAACCAAAATTTGGGGTGTCCGATTTACCCCAAAAATACTTTTTGGGAGATAACTTATTCTTTATTCTATCGAGTTTTCATTTTCCCAGAAATCTTTTGTGCTATGAGCTAATTGTACACTCCTGGAGATGAAACTTAGTGGAGGATCACAAGTAAAGCGTTTTTGATGGTGACAAAAATAAATCTTCTTATATGGATAAATTTTGTAGGCCAAAACATTGAGATGAGGTGGTTCAATTCTCGATGAGGTGAAACTTTGCTTGATATCAGCTGAAAAACACAAAATGTGCTTCAAAGAAGTTTGGTTCCTCGAAACAACTCATTGGCAATATCAATTGGTCATTTCAAAAAAGGAATTAGCTACATTAACCAAAATTTGGGGTGTCCGATTTACCCCAAAAATACTTTTTGGGAGATAACTTATTCTTTATTCTATCGAGTTTTCATTTTCCCAGAAATCTTTTGTGCTATGAGCTAATTGTACACTCCTGGAGAAGAAACTTAGTGGAAGATCACAAGTAAAGCGTTTTTGATGGTGACAAAAATAAATGTTCTTATATGGATAAATTTTGTAGGCCAAAATATTGAGATGGGGTGGTTCATTTCTCGATGAGGTGAAACTTTGCTTGATATCAGTTGAAAAACACAAAATGTGCTTCAAAGAAGTTTGGTTCCTCGAAACAACTCATTGGCAAAATCAATTGGTCTTTCAAAAAAAAAATTAGCTACATTAACCAAAAATTTGGGTGTCCGATTTACCCCAATTTTTTTGGAAGAAAACTGAAACCATGTTCTATCAAATTTTCATTGTCCCACTCTTTTTTGGTGCCATACGCTAACTTAACACCAGTGCACATGAAATTCAAACGCAATCCATAGATAAAACGTTTTATATGGTGCCAGATATTGATAATATGAGAAGGAGTAACATCGAAAGACAAAACTATGATTTATTGCTTTCAGTTCGCTATAATGTGACTTTTTGCTTGTTATCAGTTCAAAAACACAAGATACGCTGGAAAAGTGGTCTGTTTTGCACCAAAATTTTGAATGGCAAGATAACATTTCTTTTTAAGGAAGAAATTAGCTCTTTTACGGAAAAAATTGAAGCAAAACTGTTCTATGAAGTTCTATGACTACAACTTTTTCCTTGTTGATTGCTAGTTGCGATCTCACTTGATGCGACGGCTTTTCACTGAATAACTCAAGGCATGCGAGGTGTTTTTTAACTTGAAAAAACGTTTTTCACTTTTCTCCAAATTTTTTTCTTTTTCTATGAAGTTCTATGGCTACAACTTTTCCATAATTCCCTGTTCGCTTAAGACTCAATTTTTCAATTTTTTTCAAGTTAGTTTTTTGAAACATACTTTTTCCCTCCTTTTCATGATATAAAAAAATTTTGCATAAAAATTTAATTCCATAGAACTCCCTTTTATGAAAGTTCTATGACTACAACTTTTCATAGACGCCATAATATGAAGTTGTAATTTTATAACTTTTTGAATTATGGAGTCAACCCGGGTCTTTTTGCGGTTGCTGACTACCAAAGTCACACGTGATTGAAATTGTATGTAATTAGCAGCGCTATTTTGCGAGAGAAAATTCAAGGTGGACGTCTAGCTTTTCAAGCTTATATTTGAAAAAAAAGTTTTGTCAAGATCCATTTAGCAACTTGACACAAAGGGGCAAAATTCAAGAGATTGATTTAATGATCAGAAAATCACTTCAGAAAAGCGGGAAGCTAACATCATATGAACAAAAGAACAACTCATGAAATATGTCTAGGAATTAATGGGTAAATTTAAATGGCAAAAACTGAACTTTATTAAAATCAGGAAATGTAAACTAATTTATGAGAAAAAAAATTAGTCAACGTAAATGTAAGATTCGATGCTTGTTCCTCACATTTCCTTAATTGATAAGCCAACTGACCACAAAATTTTATATCAGCTTGAAAGAATTATCTATGAACTTTGATCAAGGTAACCAAAAATATACTATCATAAGGACATCTTCATTGCAAATGTGTTAGATGGAGTGGAACAACAAAAGCTCTTAACGTAAACAGTAGTTGCAGCAAATTGAGACGCAAAATTCTCTGTGAAGATCGAATTTGAAAATCGAATGTGAGATAGCGAGCTATATCCGCACTGCTAAGACGCCGAATAGTTCAGTTATTACCAATAGTAAACAACAGAAACAAAAAAAAGACTTCAAGGCCTTGCGAATCCGCAACAATACAATGGTATCGCCTCAACTAAAAAAAACGTTCAACAGATTACCCAAACTGCGAGTTTCGCGCAACAAAATTACAACAAGGAAAACATTGTAAAAGCTGTTGGCGGAGAACCAAAATTCAACTATACCAGAATACCAAAATCCTTGTGAAATTCTTGGAAACAAACGGAATCCCGACTGACAAAAACAAACATATTAATCAGACCTGTAACAAGAACAATGCCAACTACGATTCCGATTACGACGGAATAGACTACTATTAAGATCGACAATTCGTATCGGTAACGTGAACACAAAGTTTCAAATGATTTTGGGCAGCCATTGAAAGGTAATAAATAAATTAGCTGACGGAAACAATCAACTCTGCTTAATGCGTTACATTAAAACAATCCAAAAAGTTAAAGACATTCTCAAACAAGGCGGTTAATGCAACTGGAATTATAATAACATTGTTCCATTTCAACACTTGTAGAGCAAATGCAGTAATAATTATGGTTGTGAAAAATGGTTGTTAAATCATCAAGCCATCGTGATATGGGACTTAAGACACTCACGTGCACATTTTACAATGCCGAAAATCTGCAGTGCCAAAAGTCAAAATGCCAGAAGTTGCCACTTAGCCAGAAGTTGAATTTTGTTGACTTTCGTCATTTTAAAACGTGCGCGTTTCGTGTTTAAAGCATGGTTAAGTGACTCTTTGAAATTCTGACTTAATATCTTGAACCGCTTCGCGGTTCTCGATAAACGCCAGAAGTTCTCAGTGACTTCAAGCAGCGTCACTTAACTATTACTTAATCAAGGCTGTCAATTCAACGAATAGAATCAATTGCCAGTGAGATTACAGATACAAACTGCCATTGCCCAATTAAAGACCAAATCCAGAAGAATTTTCCAGATATTTCAACGAGATTTAGTGAGTCAAAAATGCCCACAGTCTAATCAACATTTCATAAGAAATAATTGCTTACACATCAAAAAAACGACAGATACCAATCTATCTTTGAGAGAGTGTGTAAACATTGAAATTAGCAATTTAATTAATGAAAGTAGCATCGTTAAATTTGATAGTTAATCTGACAAAAGTATCATTTCGCTATTGTTTTCAGAGTTAATGAGGATAAATCTGCATAACTTTCACTAGACTCAAAAAATTTCTTTAAAAAAACAACTAAATGCACGAGTCAAATTTAAATTACTGAAACTTAATTTTTAAGTGACACGAAACAACGAAATCTACATGAAAACAAAAAAAAGTAAAAAAGCTTATTTCTCGAGACTGGATTTGCAAAACGAATTGAGTTAAATAAAAGAAAACTAGGAAACGGCAAGTACTTGCACAGTAACATGAAGTCTCTTAAAAAACACTGAATTTCCAAATGAATATATATAGGTCAGAGAACCTAAAAATTACACAAATGGCAGCGTAAAGATATAACATAAATTATAAGTAAGTTATAAGTAATAGATATAAAATTTTCTTCTCCAAGTAGAAGAGACAAATTCTAAGCTCACAATGTGAGTATACAAACTCACAAATGAAGCGGTAGTTCAACTTAAAAAGTTTCCAAGAAACATTGCTGACAATGATTCCCATTTGGTCCTTCTGAAATTGTTTGAAAAAGTAGTTGTTGAAGAATTTTTTCAAACCGGCTGTTTGGTCCATTCCCTTTTCATCTTTTTTAAAGACAATTATTGAATTATGCGCTTCTTCTGATGACACTTTTGTCCAGCCATGATGTTTTTGAACTCTCTTCAAGAAAAATGGTTTTCGTTCTTGAATGTCAGTAAAACTTATAAGTCCTGTTATTCACAGGAGGGCAGGTTTCTTATATGTCAAGTGTTGTTTGACATACTGTGCTGTTCTGTATTCAAGCAATTATTTAATTGGCAGTATATAATTATTTAGTTTGATACTAAGTGAAGAATTAATAAATCGATGGAAGTAACAGGCTTTTAGTGCCCAATTGAGTTGTCTTTCTAAAGTTACCAGAAGATTACTTGAAATCGAAGAAAGCAAACCAGCTGAGTACTGCAGATGACTAATGACAAGACATTTCAATAGGATTTTGCGCAAATGGTACAGTACTACGTTTCTGAGGACATAATGTGATTTTATACCTCGTGCCATCTTTCTGAGTATTTGTTTAACTTGTTGTTTTTACAACAACTGTTTGTCCAAAATTACGCCGAGATCTTTCACATTGTCAACTTTTTTATTATATGGTTATCAACTTTAATACACTCTGCTGCGGATGAAGAGCCAAAGACAATGAACTCTGTTTCTTTTTGCACTCAGTTTTGAAGAATGGTATCAAAACAGTCAACGAAAGAGGAAATTGAATTCTCTATATGTAGCTTGCAATCGACAATTTTTTCGCCGAACGTATAAAGAACTGCATTGTCAGAGTATTGGATTAAACTGCAGTTGATGAAATTTGGTAGATGGTTTGCATATCGATTGAAGAGAAGTGGTGCGAAAACTGTGCCTGGTGAAACTCTTTGCCTGACCTCCAGACACTCATATTTAGCTTCTGGTATCACTACTTGTTGATGTCGGTTACTGAGGTAACTCTTAATGAAAAGTACAGCCAATGAGCAGAAACACCGGTTTTTGAGTTTTTCTAGTTAAAGCGAGTGGTCATTTAAGCCAATAGTTTTTAACTATTCTAAAAACGATGCAGTGACTAATTTTTTTTCTTCAAGTTTCTGTCTTGCAGTTTCTGTCAGATAAACAAGCGCACCAATTGTTGAAAAAAGTTTTCTGAATTCAAACTGTGCTTTCGATAGAAGGTTGCATTTTGATAGGTGATCCTCAATTTGATCTTTGATTGATGTCTTATGGACTTTTGACAAAGCAGATATAGGCCTATAATTCAGCGAACTTTCATTGTCTCCTTTCTTGTGGATAGGCGTTATATTTGCCAACATCAGTAGAGAAAGTAATTTGTTTTGTTTCAACAGTCCGTTAAAGAGAAAACATATCGGGTCTGCTAAAGTTTGAGCAGCATCGTTTAATGCCCAACGCGGAATAGTCGAAGGACCCAATGGTTTGTTTTTATTGAGGTTGTTGAAAACTTTACGACATTCAAATGTGTTAAAGAAACGAAACGAGATTATATTAGGGTTGACCTGCTGAAAGTTTTGTTTAATGGTTGATTTATTGAAAAGATATTCACCAAGTTTACTGTATTTCGCTATTTTTTATTGTCAGTTATAACATCAGGGCAGCAATTTCTTAAGGAGAGAATTGTTGTTCCAGTTCTAGATTTATTTCTGACTTTATGTATCAGATTCCATTGTTTCGTGGAGCTGTTAGCAGACTCAATCAATTGTTTTTGAAAGCGTTCATAAGCTTTCAGATACTCTTTACTCGTCAGATCTTTTAGTTTTAGGAATCTATCAATAATCTCAGGTAGTAAAGAAATCATTTCTTCTTTTTCTGAGGTATTTAGATATGTTCGAGACAAACTTATCTGCAAGTGAAAAATTAATTTTGTTGTTTCGTATAAAAAAATTTCTGATAGGTGCATGTAATCTGCTTACATTTGCAATCAGACTTTCAAAACGTGAGAATATTTTTTCGACATCACTAGAAGCATAGATGAGGCTCCAGTTATTGAGTTAATGTAAAGTGGAGAATTTTTGAATTCAAGTGGATCGTAATACCGATTATCATTTATCCATTTCCTGAGTCGTTTTTGTTTTCGAGTCAGCGTGAAATCAAGGAACAGAATTTGTGCTAGATAAACGCTTTTGATAGGAGCGTTGAATACATAATAATAATAGTTCCCTCTTAGCCCATTATCAGTAATGATATAATCTAATAAATGGCAACTACCGTTTTGGGGCCTGGTGCAAGTTCATCAAGTGCAAGTTGTTGGATAGAACATTTGTATCCAGTTTCTGTTTTTCTTTGTTGTTCAAGTAATTAATGTTGTAAGCTACTAATAGGGATTTTGAATTATTTTCAGTGGAAACCTTATGAATGCATAAAACCAATTTATCCAGGACTTGTGAACAAAATAGCTTAATTGGACTGTAAGAAATTTTGATCGAGATAATTTTCTGAGATGATCATTTGTATTCAACCCCAGAAATTTTTGACATGCTGTTAAAGTAAATCCTGAGTTTTGGATTGCAAAATGCTGGTACTAATAATAATAATGATAATAATAATAACAATAATAATAATAATAATAATAATAATAATAATAACAATAATATTAATAATAATAATAATAATAATGATAAAAATAATAATAATAATAATAATAATATAATAATAATAATTATTATTGTGTCCACGAAACACCGAATATGACTATAGATAATATCCGTTCCGAAAGGGCAGTGCAAAGACTAACACGAGAAGTATTAACTCTTTCTTGTCCGACTATCTTTTTCTTGCTTAAGACACTGTGTGCGATTAGCTATCACGCTCCGAACGAAGCTATAGAAGAATGTCTGGTGCAACCAGGTAACCATAAATGCGCAACGCGTAGTGTACGTACTAACAACATTCAATGATATGATATAGTAACATATAGAATTTGGGAGAGTGTATAATAGTACATTTGAGTTCTTGGTTGCAGCGTGAGCTAGGTGCTCACCACATTCCCCCCGTCGAGAAAAGAGCTAGTTGCTAGCGTTAGGCTGGGCTTCTTTGGCTGCGAGTTCTGCCGGGCTATGTTCGGAGGTGTCGGGGCTGGATTCGGCTATAGCTGGGGAACAGTCCATAGGGGATGGCTGGGGTTCGTTGATTTCCCGAGTGGGGAATGAGTGCGCTGATGCTGTATGAAATGAGGGGTTGGAGTCCTGTGAGTCCGAGGAGAGGATGACGATAGATTGTCCGAAGGATGGACAGTTCGGATCGACAGTGAGGTTGGGTTGTGACAGAGTCCTCTAAAATTTCTACTAAATCAATGGTGGTGGTGTCCTTTTTAGCTGGCGGTGGGGAGAATTGTGCAATAGTATTTTCGATATGTAATTTCTTGACCGTGGCCTCTGCTTGAGTTTTGCCGATGTTGCGTAGCAGTGTCGATCTGGCAATTTCGGATACGGTGCTTTTGGTTGGCGTGGATGACATGAAATCCGCTGCGGAAGATGAAGCTGCGATAATAAATGGCTTGGCGTACCCTGGGGAACGAGCCCGAAATATCCGCGTTGTTTTTTCTTCCTTAGCTCGAGTAAGCTGATAGGGCATTGGCTGAGTTCGAAGATCCTGCTCTGTTTGAGAGCGGCATTTTTCGCTCTAGTCAGTTTTGTGTTTGCTGTTTCCCGTGCTGCCGATATAGTGGCCTGTTTTCTGATTGTTTTCCGAGTGCCCTTTGGGGTCGTTCTGGGAGATTTCGTTTTAATTAATCGCTTTGGCGTGGCTGAAGGGCGGGTTATCGTGTTGATTGGAGACACGTAGATTGATGATTTGGCTGTCGGGAATGCTGATTCTATGTTGTCAATAGGGGTGGAAGTCCCTTGCTGTAGTTGTGTGGGTGTGGCTTCTGTTCGGGCTGATGATGGTCCCGGTGCGTCGCGATTGACCGCTGTTTCCTGTCGGGTGGTCATGGCTTGTTGTGGGCGTGTGATTTGTGGCTTCTCCAATCGGGCCAAGTTTGTTGCTTGGGCCTTCTCTGCCTTCTGGGCTGGTTTGAGTGGGGCGTCGTGAGAGTCGGATGAGTCCGTTGTCTTCAATTCTCCGGAGGGAGTGTCCTGTGGGGGAGGTGCATCTGGCCTATATTGTATGTCGAGGTTGAACTCGGAGTTCTTGTCTCGGTCCCAGGTCGCCGCTGGCGTCAGTGTCGGGTTTTGAAGGAATCGTTTGTCTTTCATTTGGGATAGCGTGAATCTAAGTTTTCCGAGTACGTCCCGTCCAAGTAAGTTGACTGTATTGGAGTTGACCACCAGGATCTTGTTATCGGTCGCGTCCCAGTGTCCTGACCTTAGGTGCATCTGGATTGCTCCTATTATGGGTATTTCGATGATGTTGAAGCATCTGTATTTTGTGGAACAGTCTTTGGGGTTTTTCCATTTGGAGGATTTGGAGTTTTGTAGTATTCTGTCTGCTTCTCCTTTGCTGACGAAATTTCTGGGGCTGCCTGAGTCGGCTAGCCGGTCGATTTCCGTTTTGTCCGATGTGGTACGTATCCACATTTCGTCCGATAGTTTTGGTGAGTGTTTGGCTGGGTGATCAGTATTGAAAGATTTGGGTTTGACAAAGTTTACCGTGTTCCAGTTGTCAAAAATTTCTTGTATAAAAAAGGTGTTTTCGAGGTCTAATGGTTCGTCGTTTTTGTATGATTGGGCATCTTTGTTCCTGTTGGGTGGGAACTGGGTATTTGTTGTTTCTCTAACGTTTCTTGCTCTTCGGGTTTGTGGGATGTTTTGTTGAGGGGTAATTTGTTGGCTCTGCCACAGGATTCTGGCTGAGCGGCACAATTTGCTATAATGTTCGACTTTTTTGCAGAGGTTGCATTGAACTCTTTTTGCCGGGCATACATGTAGATGTACTGTAATCCACAGCGTCTGCATGGGTTTGATGGGGTGGCGTTACGTTTTGGTAGTGGGTTCCGAGTGTGTATGCGTGGACGGGGTGTCTGGTTTGGGGTTTGGTTTCTTTGGATGTAGGATATTTGGTTGAAAGGGATGGGTGGGGCACGATTATGTTGTGTGTTGATCGCCCTCTGATTCTCTTGTCCGCGTTCGCGGTTTATTGCGAATTGCAATAATTGTACGGGGGTGCGTGTTTTCATAAGGAGCTCTCGTTCTATGTATGCATTGGACATAAACGCGATAAAGATATCTTTTATGAGTTCTTCATCTGCGGTTCCCAGGCGGCATTTTGCGCCTAGGGCTTTCAAGCGGCAGTGGAAAATTTCAAGTTTTTCGTTTTCTTTCTGTTTGCATGTGAACAGGAGGAAGCGGTCATATGTTGTGTTTCTTGGGCGGGTGAATGAGAGATAGTTCGTGTGAATGAGGGACAGTTCGTGAACGATTTCGTGGGTTAGTTCGTGGGCGAGTTCGTGGGATACTTCGTGGGCGGGTGAATGAGGTATAGTTCGTGGGCGAGTTCGAATGCTGTGATGTGGTTTATGACTGAGTGTGGGAAACGTTGATGTTAGATCGTTTGTCCTTCAGCTCCCAGACTGAGATAGATGAGACTCATAACTTTAATGTCGGGATCGTCCCATGGGAACCTATGTACTGTGGGGCCTTTGAATACAATATATTTGTATTCATTTTCCCAGTCCACTTTTTGCTTGTTGTTTCTGAGGTCTCTCTCTCAATGCTGGGCTTGGGGTTCGTTTTCTGTTTGGGGGTTCATATGTGGGTTCGGCTTGGTAAAGAGGTCTTTTGCCTCGGGTTTCTGTCTAATTTGTGAATCTGAGTTAATTGAATCTTTGGCCATGATGGACAGTTTGAGGGTTGAGGCCCATGTAGACCATTCGACTGGGGGTTCAATGCCGCCGTCCCAGAAGAATGAGACTCCTGCTGGGGAACGCAATAGTGGTACGGGTGCTGACTGCGCCATGTTGTGTCCACGAAACACCGAATATGACTATAGATAATATCCGTTCCCAAAGGCCAGTAAAAAGACTAACACGAGAAGAATTATTTCTTTCTTGTCCGATTATCGTTTTCTTGCTAAAGACACTGTGTGCGATTAGCTATCACGCTCCGATCGGAGCTATAGAAGAATGTCTGGTGCAATCAGGTAACCATATATGCGCAACGCGCAATGGACTTAATTACATCAAAGATGATATGATATAGTAACATATAGAGTTTAGGAGAGTTTGTAATAGTTCATTTGAGTTCTTGGTTGCAGCGTGAGCTAGGTGCTCACCACGATAAAAACAAAAATAATAAAAATAATAATAATAATAATAATGATAATAATAATAATAATAATAATAATAAAAAAAAAATAAAAATAACAATAATCCTTCTTTTTTATGCTGTCAATCACATCGATGGATATCAAAATGATCGCGATTAGGGTTATGAAATCTAATTTAGTCAGGTTATTTCGTCAAACAGGTTTCTGTTAAACCATAAATACAGTTTGGACCATAATCATTGAGAAAACTTTTCAACTTATGATGTCTTCTTGGATATTTTGACAGTTAGCAAGATCAATTTTCAGTTGCAAAGACCAAATTTTACATTTTGCGTGAGTACTGCTTAAGGTTTCCAAAGGTCCCAGGTTTCTTTCGAAAGGCCCATGATTTAACATAAGTAAGTGAAAAAATAAAAGGAATATAAGAAATACATACAAAGCCGAAAACTTTCAGCAGGTCAACTTTTACCAAATACAAATCAATTTTTTTTTTCAATTTAGATTTGTGAGGCTAGGTGGCATACGAAAGTTTACAACCTCTGTTTGCCTCGTCAAAAAATAATAACATAAATTCTATAGTGCTTTCTAAATTGCAATCGTTTAATGATGTCAAACCGTTTGTGCACAATGAATCGATCAAACAGTCAAAATCTTTCCACATATTTCATCTAAATGTCAAGTTTCGACAACAATTAGTATGTATGATAACGATTAAAAGATTGGTGGTCGTTTAGAGGGTAAGAAAAGTTGCTGATAATTAGAGAACTTGTTCTGCATTTTATAAGAAGCCTTGGATGTTACCTTACTGAAGTCAATAACCCCATTTGAGGTTTTCAATAGGTATCCTAGCAGTATGTTTGTTAAGAAATGGTATCCCCAGCTTATAAATTAAATGTACATTGTCATGGTACAGTTGGTTAAAGTGTGTGATGCGTGGATTGTAGTTTGGAACTCTTCTTTTTTATCACGAGGTTTCTCCCTGAATGGAGAAACTTCACACAGCACCATTGAATCGGGAGTAATTTTTTCCATGCTTTTCTAAACACATTTTTGATGGTCAGCAAGCAAATCTTTTTTGAAGATCTTGAAACGCTTGATGGATTAGTCCCATCCTGCAGAATTTGTGTTTTTAGTTTTTTTCATTCATACTTGTCAACAACTTTTAATTTTTCAAGCGTCGAGGAACCCCGATACGCATGAATTGCAACCTCCAGTGGAATACTTGCATCGTCATACAGTTTTGCTATTATCCTGCTGCCCAAAACACAATTCTCCTGCAAAGTCGTAAAATCATTTTCTTTAAGTATCTGACCTGTTCCTGGAACAAATCCAAACCATTGGGGGTGGTGCTGACTGTTTCTCAGAGTTGCTGTCTTGCTCTCCTCCAAGGCAGGAATGAGCATCAATTTTTGTATTGAGTACCGTAAACACTTGTTCAATAAATAAATATTTACGATGTAACTTATTAGACAAATCAAGATAAAGTTTGTAGGAAGTTTCTTTATTCAGCTGTTTCCATTCATCCTGAGTTAGCAGGTTGTTAAGTTGACTGTTAGCTATTTTCATTGCTTTTATCTTGTAAAGGAAACTGCGAGAATTTGTTCGACTTATTGTGCGCGAAACGATTTAGTTTATTCAAAAAAGCAGCATTTTAAGGTCAACTGTTTGAATGAACTCTAAATGAGCGTCTGAAAGTCAATTGTTTGATTGAACTGAAATGAGAGCCTTTTTAGGATATTCCTTGTTTAACTGATGTACCAGCAGTCTTCCAAAAACCAGAGAACTATAACTTAATGGAACTAAAAACATAGTACTTTAGATGAAACTGTTACTAAGGCAGTAGCAAATTTCACTATCCAGTTTTGGTGCCACAATGGAACAGCCAATGCAAGTAAGAAAAAAACTTGAATGTACTAAACATAAAATAAGAATAGGAGTGCTCAAAACAGAACGCGAAAAGCAAATAAGTGAGGAATTTCTAAAAAAATATATCAAATTGAGAGAAGGTTACTAAAAGTAGATAACCAAATTGCGGAAGCTTGGATCTTATATCATTCACACGCAACAACCTGACTTTTGGAGCTGAGCCAAGAGTGGCGGTTAATATTTTTCGAAGGAATCGTAGAATTAATTGGATAGACTTAGAAATCGCGAATACTGGACTATGTTAAACAAATTTTGTTGACAAACAAAGATAAATTTAATTGATACTTCACGTGAAAACGATAGAAAGACGGAGCATTTGTAAATTCTGGTGTCAAACAATTTTTTTCAATTGAAAGCAACCAGAGCAACACAGAAGATACTATATGCAGGCACTTACCTAACCATGAAACCCTAACCAACAAATTACCTAACTGTAGCTCAATTGGGTCCGAACGTGCTAAACTCAACAAAATGCCACAAAAACTGAAAATATACAGAATTTCAAGTTTCAACAGTAATTTAAAACTGTAACCACGGATAAATAGCCTGGAAATCAACAACATCAAAACAAAAAAGTCAAATTTCACACTAAATAAAGTTAAGGTATCACTACCTTAAAATAATAATAATTAATAATAATAATAAAAAAATAATAATAACAATAATCCTTCTATTTTATGCTGTCAATCACATCGATGGATATCAAAATGATCGCGATTAGGGTTATGAAAACTAATTTAGTCAGGTTATTTGGTCAAACCGGTTTCTGTTAAACCATAAATACAGTTTGGACCATAATCATTGAGAAAACTTTTCAACTTATGATGCCTTTTTGGATATTTTGACAGTTAGCAAGATCAATTTTCAGTTGCAAAGACCAAATTTTACATTTTGCGTGAGTACTGCTTAAGGTTTCCAAAGGTCCCGGGTTTCTTTCGAAAGGCCCATGATTTAACATAAGTAAGTGAAAAAATAAAAGGAATATAAGAAATACATACAAAGCCGAAAACTTTCAGCAGGTCAACTTTTAACAAATACAAATCAAGTTTTTTTCAATTTAGATTTGTGAGGCTAAGTAGCATACGAAAGTTTACAACCTCTGTTTGCCTCGTCAAAAAGTAATAACATAAACTCTATAGAGTTACGGCTTTCAAAATTGCAATCATTTAATGATGTCAAACCGTTTGTGCACAATGAATCGATCAAACAGTCAAAATCTTTCCACATATTTCATCTAAATGTCAAGTTTTGACAACAATTAGTATGTATGATAACGATTAAAAGATTGGTGGTCGTTTAGAGGGTAAGAAAAGTTGCTGATAATTAGAGAACTTGTTCTGCATTTTATAAGAAGCCTTGGATGTTACCTTACTGAAGTCAATAACCCCATTTGAGGTTTTCAATAGGTATCCTAGCAGTATGTTTGTTAAGAAATGGTATCCCCGGCTTATAAATTAAATGTACATTGTCATGGTACAGTTGGTTAAAGTGTGTGATGCGTGGATTGTAGTTTTGAACTCTTCTTTTTTTTATCACGAGGTTTCTCCCTGAATGGAGAAACTTCACACAGCACCATTGAATCGGGAGTAATTTTTTCCATGCTTTTCCAAACACATTTTTGATGGTCAGATGGTCAGCAAGCAAATCTTTTTTGAAGATCTTGAAACGCTTGATGGATTAGTCCCATCCTGCAGAATTTGTGTTTTTAGTTTTTTTCATTCATGCTTGTCAACAACTTAATTTTTCAAGCGTCGAGGAACCCTTATACGCATGAATTGCAACCTCCAGTGGAACACTTGCATCGTCATACAGTTTTGCTATTATCCTACTGCCCAAAACACAATTCTCCTGCAAAGTCGTGAAATCATTTTCTTTAAGTATCTGACCTGTTCCTGAAACAAATCCAAACCATTGGGGGTGATGCTGACTGTTTCTCAGAGTTGCTGTCTTGCTCTCCTCCAAGGCAGGAATGAGCATCAATTTTCGTATTGAGTACCGTAATCACTTGTTCAATAATTAATCTTTACGATGTAACTTATTAGACAAATCAAGATAAAGTTTGTAGGAAGTTTCTTTATTCAGCTGTTTCCATTCATCAGGAGTTAGCAGGTTGGTAAGTTGACTGTTAGCTATTTTCATTGCTTTTATATTGTAAAGGAAACTGCGAGAATTTGTTCGATTTATTGTGCGCGAAACGATTTAGTGTATTCAAAAAAGCAGCATTTTAAGGTCAACTGTTTGAATGAACTCTAAATGAGCGTCTGAAGGTCAACTGTTTGATTGAACTGAAATGAGAGCCTTTTTATGATATTCCTTGCTTAACTGATGTACGAGCAGTCTTCCAAAAACCAGAGAACTATAATTTAATGGAACTAAAAACATAGTATTTTAAATGAAACCGTTACTAAGGCAGTAGCAAATTTCACTATCCAGTTTTGGTGCCACAATGGAACAGCCAATGCAAGTATGAAAAAAACTTGAATGTACTAAACATAAATTAAGAATAGGAGTGCTCAAAACAGAACGCGAAGAGCAAATAAGTGAGGAATTTCTAAAAAAAATATCAAATTGAGAGAAGGATACTAAAAGTAGATAAACAAATTGCGGAAGCTTGGATCTTATATCATTCACACGCAACAACCTGACTTTTGAAGCTGAGCCAAGAGTGGCGGTTATTATTTTTCGAAGGAATCGTAGAATGAATTGGATAGACTTAGAAATCGCGAATACTGGACTATGTTAAACAAATTTTGTTGACAAACAAAGATAAATTTAATTGATACTTCACGTGAAAACGATAGAAAGACGGAGCATTTGTAAATTCTGGTCTTAACCATTTTTTTCAATTGAAAGCAACCAGAGCAACACAGAAGATACTATATGCAGGCACTGACCTAACCATGAAACCCTAACCAACAAATTACCTAACTGTAGCTCAATTGGGTCCGAACATGCTAAACTCAACAAAATGCCACAAAAACTGAAAATATACAGAATTTCAAGTTTCAACAGTAATTTAAAACTGTAACCACGGATAAAAAGCCTGGAAATCAACAACATCAAAACAAAAAAGTCAAATTTCACACTAAATAAAGTTAAGGTATCACTACCTTAAAAAACATCCCAACTCACCTTAACTGTTAAGGTAGATTTGCCTTTCCTTAACTCACCTTAACTACCCTAACTTTACCAGAACTTAACCTGAAAAGTTAAGGCCTCACTACCTTAACTAAATAAGGTTAAGGTAATTTTACCTTAACAGAGTTAACGTAAATTTTTACGTTAACTCGAGTTAAGGTAAAAATTAGGTAAACTTTACTTTAACTTCACCTTATCAACGGTTTACCTTAACTCCGTTAAGGTAAAAATACCTTAATTCTATTTAGTGTGCCAAAATATAGATTGCTATATCTTTCCGATTACAAGACGACAGACAACAATTGCAATCGGAAAGTACTCCAGCAACTAAACATAAGCAGAGCCCCCTGAGATTGACAAATGGCTGTGGCAACATAAGCGCAAGACTTGTATTAGTCCTTAAATGATATATGAAAATGAAGTATAATTCAAAGTTGTATGTGTTACATAAAAACGGTCGAGAAGGCATTCTGAAAAGCGGCGTAAAATTGCTAACTTGAATAATAAGAAATAAAAATTTCGACGAATTTCAGAGTTATGTTAGAACACACTAAACAAAGTTAAGGTAAATTTACCTTAACGGAGTTAAGGTAAACCGGTGATAAGGTAAAGTTAAGGTAAAGTTAGGTTTAGTTAAGGTGAGTTAAGGAAAGGCAAATCTATCTTAACAGTTAAGGTGAGTTAGGATGTTTTTAAGGTAAAATTACCTTAACTTTATTTAGAAGTTGAATTTCGTTG
>NC_134482.1:46034227-46039227 GCF_964194025.1 Convolutriloba macropyga
CAATTCAGGACAAATTCAAGGTAAACAAGTGGTGCACATGATTTTTGTCCCTCCCTCCCCCCCCCCCCCCCCCAAATTGGAGGATGCGTATTGCGTATTATGTCCCCAGGCGCGTGCTTGCCAGCATAATGCATAATGATTTACTACCTATAATTGCAAGTGTGTACAGAACGGAGGGAATAACATACCCGAAGGATCGAAAGTGAGGGGGGGGGGGGGGGTGCAGTTTTTGCTAAAACTTAAGTATAGCAATCTCGTTTCATTAACGGAAAAACTGAAAAGGTGTATCAAAACAATCTAAGCAATTCATTTTTTTTGGTTTTGTGACATTAAAGACGACACTACTTTTGGATCAAGACTCTGTGAAATTAACCAAAAGAGACAAGACTGTGAATGGACTGAATGGAGTGAAGATAAAAGATACGTGAATAACACGGTATGGAATAGCAGCATCGTGAACCCCATGAACCGGGAGTTCAAGAGATACCAAGAGCGTGAAATAATCCGAGACCAGTCACACGGAGGCAAAGAATGCATGGACGGACCCGAAAAGGTACATTTTATTTGTTCAAAATGTAAATTACAATTTTTATCAAAATCTTGAGAAAAGTGAAACCGGTTCCAATCGGTTAAAGATATTTACATCCCACAATTAAACATTTCAATGTTATATTATAATCATCTTTCAAATATTGTTCTGCCCAGGTTTAGGTGCGCGACCCTAGACCGCTCTGATCAGACCATTTCCCAGACTTTGTCCTCTTATCAGATCTTCGTGCGACCCAAAGCCCTCTGATCAGACCGTAGTGCGACCCAAGAAATTGTGCGACCACAGTGCGACCCAAAAAATCTCTGATCAGACCATCGTGCAACCCAAACCCCTCTGAGCAGACGATCGTGCGACCCAAATATTTCGTGCGACTCTGGTGTGACCCAAAGTTTCGTGCGACTTAAGTGCGACCAACGCTCCCTCTAATCAGACCAATCCTGAATACATGTTATAATCCGTTGTTATTTGTTTAATTTATTCAATTCAAATCTATACTAAAAAACTTAAAATTTAATAATTAAGTGTATCTTGTTAAGGTTGGGACAAAACTAATTGATAAAAACATAAACAGAAAGTTCGTCCAGACCATTGTCCAGACCATTTCCCAGACTTTGGCCTCTGATCAGACCGTAATGCGACCATTGTCCAGACCATCCTGCGACTCAAGTGTTTCCCAGACCATGTATTTTGGGTCGCACCGCGCCACCAGTGTGAGACCCAATGGTCTGATCAGAGCAGTATAGGGTCGCGCACCTATATCTGGGTAGTAACCATCTTCAATTTTGAAAAAAAGAACAAAATAATAGAAAACGTTTTTTTTTTGAAAAAAAACGCTCGCTTTTTCGTTTTAGTGGTATTTTTTCACTATAATTTGTTATCAGAGCTTCGTTTAGTTTTCTGAAGTTATTCCTGATCCCTGTTCCTGTATTTCCTAATTTTATGAGGTAATTCATTCCAAAGATTAAAATTTGCCCACATAAACGATCGAGTGCTCAAGTTGTTTAAAGCTCTGTTCGTACAAAAAAATTGATAATTAAATCATCGTAAATCACGCCATAAATCTTATTGAAAAGAAAGCTGTGGATCATTTTCTCTTATGCTCAACATCTCGGACGAAAAAAAATCTCTGATCAGACCTCTTCCGACATTTAAAAAAATGGTGTCACCATTGTGCGACCTTAACTGTCCTTGAGCGGACGATGTACGACACAAAAGTCATCTGATCGGACATCCTTGCGAACCAAATTTTTTTGTGCGAATTTTGGGCAGCCATAGCTTAGCTTGTCGAACAACTTTAGTGCAATCTTTGCTCCCTTTGATTTGAACATTAGCAAAATTTTGCCCTCTGGTCATATCATTTTCCTAATATTTGTTCGATGGACTTAAAAATAGCATAAAAGATGCAATTTAAACAGATAAAATTCAAATTAGGTTTGACAAGATGAAAAAGATAGTGCACCCTGTTATTGCTAAACTATTGGAAAACAATTACCATTATTTCATTTGAAATATTTTTAAACATTTTTTGGGATCTACAAAAATGGCAGCAATAAAAATTGTGAATGAAAATGGTCTCTCCTTTCACCGTGTTAAAGTTTTAGGCCCAATTATGGCAAAATTAGCTGAATCTTGGGATAATTTGATTTCTGAATTGTTCCTTAGGTATTCTCGTTCCTTGGGAATTGTTCTCATAAGACTTAGGTCTATGATAGGAACGTTGTTTTGCGTTACAAAGATAGGATAGGAAAGGACTTCCGCGTCTTTTTAGGCGCTTTTTTTGTTTAGGATAGGTTAAGAAGCCAAAAAAATCTGCAAAATCTGTTGTTAATATTGCAAGATCTTGCAGGAAAATGTTAATCTTGCTAGAAAATTTTGCAAATTTTGGTTAATTTTGCAAGATTTTGCAAGAAAATCTTGTAAGATTATGCATAATTGTGCAAGATCTTGCAAGATTCTTGCAAGATTAACATCCTGAATCGACTAGGATGACTAATAATGCAGGTTGACAAATGGATTTTAGGCTATTTGATGCGTTGATGCACGCAAAAGCAAATTTCCCCTTTGCAAAATGTACATATAGTTACGTAATGTCTCTATAATATTTGCGTTTTTTGGACACAATCATTTTGAGCATTTAATTAAGCTAAAACATATTTGTCCGAAATTTATTAGTAATTACCAAAAAAATTCCAAGACTTAATTGCTTTTGTGAACAGTTCTAAGAATAATTTCAAAATCAGCTTTCCCGGGTTGGCCACCATAAAAGAAACTTACCAACCATAAAATGCCATATATACATTTTACGGAAACATACTTAACATACAATGATCATAAAAATTTCTCTGAGTTTCGCTGACAAACAGTCCAAATGGCTACCTGCAGTTCCAAAACAACGTTTCTGGGCATGAAATTTCAAATTTCTGTACTTTACTTTTATTATCCACAATTAGTATCAAGAGGGATGTTTCTTAAATTAAACCACCTATTAGGTTTTCTTTCATTGCGGTCATTAGGTACAATATCCGTGCGAGAGGGTTAATTTTGAAACAAATTTGAACTAAATTAGCCTAGTGTCACTCGCTTTCACACACGCTTATAACCCAAATCTTAAAATATGGGTCGTGAAAAATCCCAAGAAAATCGAGCATGCATGCTCAATTTTTTGGACACTGGCCAACTAATGTTTATTTTGATCTTAGCTATTCGAATGGTTCGTTTTCCTTCCTGTACGTAACAACTTTCTGAATTGGGATCAAGCAAAGGCAACATGTGAGTCATTCGGCTGGAAGTTGTTTGGAAACATCAATGGATCCCTGGAGGAAGTTTCCTTACTTTGCCATATGCTGGGTGCTAACAATCTATGGCTGGCTGTCACCGATGAGGTACCAATTTAAATTTCTCGGGTCGACGTGTCAAAGCTGAAAACCGGAAAAAATGAACGAATTGCTGTGAATCAGTTGAATGGGTGTAAGAATTGCATTTTTAGCGCTCAATACGGTTAAAACAGAAGTTTCATTGCTAAAATCAACTTATCTTGACTATAACCGCTAAAAATCTCACTAAACGCACTTTTTATGCATGAAGACGAGATGGAACTAAATTAAGGGTCCTCCCACTAAAAAAAAAGAAACACTGAATTACCTGAGTATTTACAGACTAGTGTAAACTTCAAGGCAGTGTATTTTACAGGCAAATGTTACATGATTAATTATTACAATATTACAAAAATTATATATTTCAAAACAGATAAAGTTAGTTTTCAGTCATTAGGTATAGAGAGAAATCACACTTACATTAATTACCGATGCGACCAAATCCAAACTTTATTTTATAAGTATTGTTTTTAAGAAATCACGAAAATTTGAAGTCACGCTATGAAACTTTAAAAAAATTATAATTTTTATGAAAGATGTAGCATGTTATTCTATAGTCAAGCAGGAGGTGAACAGGAAATATTTTCTGCTGCAGCTTAATATCGATGACCCGAATTTTGAACGATGATAACACGCTTTTACTGCCCAGCTTAACTGTTTTTCTAAGGTAACGATTAAATTGTTATCAACTGTGCTCAAAAGTACGGCTGGATATTGTAAATGGCTCATAACTAAAGAATTAATCATAACAGGAAGTAGATTTTTTGGTAGGCAGTCTCTCAATTTATATAAGCATTTAATACTTTGGGCCATTTTCGAGAGCAGATTCTTAACCTCTGTTTGATAGTTGAGTTGATTATCTATAGTTACTATAGTACACCCAGATATTTCACTTGAGCTTTCTCTTCAATTTTTTGTTCTCGAATTTGTAGAGATTGCGGTTGATTCTTTTTGCCACTATCTCTTTCGGCTTATATATACCCTCCCCAACATGTTCAGCACTCCCCCATTAACTTATCCCCGCCTAACTAATTTTCCTCCTATGTGTTCTTCTTCCCCGAGCGCCACTAACAACCCAAATACAGGTTCACCCTCCCCAGCCAATCATTCATGGTTCTAAGGCCCTTAGAGGCCCACACTCAATTTATATCTACATCTTAGCTGCATAAAGAAGTCTCTAAAGACATTAGCTTTAATAATTGTGACCATTTTTTTGTAATTTCTGGAAAATTTAAACATTTTTGAACTCTTTCTGTCGTTTTTTCTGCTCGTCTCTCACATGTTCAATGAAGATTCTACCAAATTACTGTTTAGTTAATTTGTGGTTTCTGGAAAAAATTGGTTTTGAAGTCAAAAGTATGATGAAAATAAACAAATCTATCTATCCATTATAAATCTAAGTTGCTCGTTAGCACAGTTAACAGTGCTGCTAGGCTTGCATGGTTATGGAGACAAAACTTAAAAGGTCAATGACGGAAAAAAATGCGCTGGAAGGAAAAAGTCTTTGACTGAAAATCATGATTTAAAAAAGGTGAATTACCGACAAAAAAGATTTTATGAAAAGTTCAATGACCAAA